>NC_083582.1:23125463-23357963 GCF_027579695.1 Neoarius graeffei | reverse complement strand
TCCGCGCAAAATGTTTCACTTCCTTTTCCTTTAGGCTAGTCAGACAGGAGAGAGAGATGAGTGAACCTGCAGCTGATCTAACATTGGATAGCACATTCTCCAGATGGGCACACGCCCATTACTTTAAGTTTGTGAAAAATAAGGATGTGAAGAACATCGTAGTCAAATGCACTTTGTGTGCTAAACCTAAAGAACTGTCCACTTCCCGAAATAGCACCTGTAACTTAACTAAACATTTCCAGAGGTGCCATAGTAACATGAAGTTAGCAAGGAAGCAAGCGGAGGATGAGAGTGGCGATAAAATCACAAAGCAGCCAAAATTAACGTTCTCCCGCTCTGAGATGCTCCTTCAGCCTCAAGAGGTTAGGAGACTTGTGGCGGAGTATGTTGTTGAAGATATGCTGACAGTTTGTTTACATTTTTGTTCTGTATAACTGAGTTTTTTTTCTGGTCGGAAGTCAGACTAAAGTGATTGAGCTGCCTTTCCTTCGAGGGCTAATATGCCTAAGCACTTCAATATCATTAAAAGCACTTTGATTTTGTTATTTCTAATTCTGTTTTTCGAAATGTGACTGGGTAGCCTCATATAGCTAATAGTCATTGTCTAGCTGTGATTTAAAAGGCTTGTGGGGTTTTTTTTTCAGGCCAGTTTTATTGTAGGCTACGATTTGCCATAATATGTTCATTTTTGTTAAATTTCTGAAATGGAGTCATATCCCTTAGGGCTATTTTTTTTATGAAGCATAAACTATGCTTAATGCTGTAAACTTGAAAACAATAAAGGCATAGAAATGCTAATTTTGTATCCTGTCATATCTTTAGACATTACAATACAATACAGTTCAATTAATGTTCATATGAATAGACCTAAAGTTACAGTATTTCTATCACAATTTGCCAGACTTTCACCTTTTGTCTGTTCTTGCGATGATTGTTCCTTGTATTGTGCCATGAGCCATCACTGTGGCTATTATATTCCAGTGTTTTTAACCATAAGCCTAGCTCAGTCAGATACCACATCACCTTCCACTGGATGTGTGATGAGCTAATTGAGCGTCTTGAGCCACATTTAGATTGCCAAATCCATACTTCCAGTTATTTTGGTGAGAGTAACTTAAAAGTAATGCAATAGTAGTGTAATGCCTTACATTTTAAATACAGTAATATTGTAATGTAACTAATTACTTTAAAATGACAGTAACAAGTAATAAATAATGCAAAACAGTTTTGAAGTAACTTGTCCAACACTGCTGTATAGTTACTGTCACAGTATTTTGAGTATATTATAATAATTCAGTAAAACATATAATATCATTGACTTTATTTTAAAACTGTTCTAATTGCATTTATCTGGAGCAGCAAAGGAACCTCATTATTCATCCTTTGCATTATTTTGTATTCCTAAAACATACTGGCTTCAGTTGTTTTTGAAAAAGCTGGGCGAATAAAAAAAAAAAAATTAAACCTCTAGTCCAAAACTTTCTTCAGCCATGGGCCCTTAGCATAACCTGGCTGATCCTCATGAGACCCCCCCACACACACACACACAAGCACACACATAACACTGCTTGAAGCAATCCTATGTAATGTGGCAGATATAGGTAATTATGACAGTGTATTAGGGCCATTGTAGGTAAAAACAAACAAACAAATACATAAATAAATAAGGTAACAAATACAAAAAAAAATACAAAGGATGAAAAGGCACTCTGTCTTGATACAGCTGAGGTGCGGAGGACTCTGAGGAGAGTCAACACACAGAAGGCCCCGGGCCCTGATAATATTCCTGGTCGGGTGCTCAGGGAATGTGCAGATCAGCTGGCTCATGTTCTGATGGACATTTTCAACACCTCACTGGATCAAGCCAAAGTCCCATCATGTTTCAAGACTGCCAACATCATCCCAGTGCCAAAAAAAACTCATATCACATCACTCAATGACTACCGTCCTGTCGCACTCACTCCCATTATAATGAAGTGCTTTGAGAGGCTGGTAAAGGAGTACATCACCTCCAGACTCCCTCCCATGTTCGATCCCTTCCAGTTTGCCGACTGGCCAAACCACTCCACTGAAGACGCCATCTCCTCCACTCTTCACCTGAGCCTTGCACACCTGGAGGAGAAGAACACTCGTGCGGATGCTGTTCCTGGACTTCAGTTCAGCGTTTAATACCATCATTCCACAGCATCTGGTGAACAAACTGGGTCACCTGGGCTTCAGCACCCCCCTGTGCAACTGGCTGCTAGACTTCCTCACTGAAAGACCACAGTGCGGGTCAGACAGAACACCTCCAGTGTCATCACCCTCAACACAGGCTCCCCTCAGGGCTGTGTTCTGAGCCCTCTGCTCACACTACACTGTTGACACTCTGATGACACACTACTGCGTTCCCAGGGTTGCCAGCAACCACATTGTGAAGTTTGCGGATGAGGCAACAGTGGCGGCCCTCATCACGGACGACAATGACCTGGCCTACAGAGAGAAGGTGGAGCAGCTGGTGGGCTGGTGCAAAGAAAACAACCTGATCCTGAATGTGGACAAAACCAAAGAGATCATTGTTGACTTTAGGAAGAACCAGCCCAGCCACGCTCCACTTCTCATCGACAACACGGCTGTGGAGGTGGTCAATAGTACCAAGTTCCTGGGGGTGCACATCACCGACAACTTCATCTGGTCTGTGAACACTGTGTCACTGGTGAAGAAGGCACAGCAGCATCTGCACTTCCTGCGTAGGATGAGGAGAGCCCACCTGCCCCCGTCCATCCTCACTACATTCTACAGAAGCACCAGAGAGAGCATTCTAGCCAGCTGAATCTTTGTGTGGTGTGGAGGCTGCAGTGCCTCTGACTGGAAGAATGTGAGGAGAGTGGTGAGGACAGCAGAGAAAATCATTGGGACTTCTCTTCCCTCCATTCAGGACATTGCACCAAGGCGCTGCATGTCCCGAGCCAGAAACATCATCAGTGACCCCTCACACCCTCACTATGGACTGTTCTCCCTCCTGACCTCTGGAAAGAGGTTCCGCAGCATTTGGTGCAGGACCACCAGGTTCTTTTTCCCCCGGGTCACTGGACTCCTGAACTCCAAATCCAAACTCTAAACTTTCTATTTATACTTGAACATTCCAAATTCCACAGATCACTTTATACTACTGCACTTTAATATTTTTGCTGTTGCATAATTTAATACACTTTCATATTTAATTCTGTGCTGAGCCAGATTGCAACAAAATTTCATTCTGTGAACATTCGTTCTGTTGCATACTGAATGACAATAAAGGTTGTCTAAGTCTAAAAAACAACTCAGAAATGCTCTGAGATAGGGCTGCACGATTCTGGAAAAAAATGTGAATCACGATTTTTTTGCTTAGAATTGAGATCACGATTCTTTGGCATGATTTTTTATACAAAATGTTTATTGCACTGTTTATTGCATAAAACAAAAAAAACATTCAAATGGTCATTCAAGTAGAGTATCAAACGTTTGAACAATAGGCTTGTTAGCAGGAGCTGCAGGAACTTTGCTTTGGCAGAGGCACAGTAGTAGTAGCAAAAAAATTGAGATATGTGGCTGATTTTTCATCTCATTATCTCTAGCCACTTTATCCTGTTCTACAGGGTCGCAGGCAAGCTGGAGCCTATCCCAGCTGACTATGGGCAAAAGGTGGGGTACACCCTGGACAAGTCGCCAGATCATCACAGGGCTGACACAGACACCCATTCACACTCAATTTAGAGTCACCAGTTAACCTAACCTGCATGTCTTTGGGGGAAACTGGAGCACCCGGAGGAAACCCACGTGGACAACATGCAAACTCTGCACAGAAAGGCCCTCGCCAGCCACGGGGCTCGAACCCGGACCTTCTTGCTGTGAGACGACAGCACTAACCACTACACCACTGTGCCACCCAGCTGATTTTTATTATTTATTATTATTTTTATTATAATTGTGACTTTATAAAGGAACTCACCTATTGCCAGATGGAGTCGATGTCCAAAACATTGGAGCCTGGTCCAATCGTTGAGGGAGATGGCTTTTACTATGTTTTGACCATTGTCTGTTGTGATGCAGGTCAATTTATCCTCGTTCAGACTCCAAGATGCGAGGGTATCTTTTAATCCCTGTGCTAGGGCCTCGCCTGTATGGTCTTCGGGGGAAAAAAGCTGTCTGTAAGCACCGGCTTTTGATAGTAAAATCAGGCGCTATAAAATGAACTGTCAGGCTCAAATACAGTTCCATGGTCCGACTGGACCATAAATCAGACGTAGCGGAAAAATGATTGATTTCCCGCAATTCTGCCTCGACCACTGCCCGCTGTTTATTGTACATGTCGGGGAGCGCAACATTTGAAAAGAAGTTGCGGGAGGGGATAGAATACCGTTTGTTGAGAGTGTTTATCATCTTCCGAAATCCCTCATGTTGTACAGTGTTTATCGGTGCCATATCTTTTGCCAGGTGATATGTGATAGCTGCTGTGATCTCCTTGTGTCTACTGGAGTTTGATGGGTATGGTGTTGCATTGTACAAGGTCCTGGTTATTGTCATCTGTGTTTGTGTTTGTTTCTTGCCTTGTACGGCTTCATCATACTCTACTTTGTGGTGACGTTTCAGGTGATTGTAGAGATTAGTGGTGTTGCCTTGCAGTGCTGCAACGAGGGCAGAACACACTTTGCAATGCACCTCAGATTGTTTGTCATCGTCTGGCTTAAACCCAAAATACTTCCACACCGCCGAATGTGAACCCTTTTTGGGCACGAGCTCGATTCGGGTCTTTGGGTGACTCTCGCCACTACCACCTGGGGTTTCTTCGCAATCCGTTTCTTCTGCTTCTCTCCCTCACTGTTTCCACACACTCAACTGCAGGCAGGCTTCCTCCACTGACTGAATCACGTGTTGTAAAGACGCTTTACCATAGGTTGAGGGAGGAGTCAGTGGCAGTGCTGCCTTTAGGGGCGTTTGAAAAAATCCGGGAAGAAACGGGAGCATTTGTTTGTGATGCCGCTCGTGAAATAAAATGCTTAAGAATCGTTGTGTTTCGAAATGAGATCACGTGTATGTGTGAATCGAGATCGCGATTTTTTAACGATTTATCGTGCAGCCCTACTCCAAGATTATAAAGTCATAGATTTGCAAGAAAAAAGCTTAGAAATTCCAAGATTATGAAAAAACTCGGAAAGGATCTCATGCTTCACGGCTTCCTAGCTGCAGTGCATTCTGTGAAATGTAGGAGAAAATCTCTTAGCTGTTTATTCTTTTGTATTGCATGATTGAGGAGGAAAGACTGCATTTCTTATAACTCACAGCTCAGGTGTGGCATCTGTGGTGTGATGACATTGATCCAACAATTTTTCTTGTAAATTTGTAAGTTTTTAGTCTTCGAATTTCTGTGGGGTTTTTTTTCTCTCACAAGTTTGTGACTTTATAATATCAGAGAATATCTTACTTTTCCTGTTTTTCTCATAAATTTCTTAGAATATAACTCCCTCATTTAGCTCTCGATATTTTTTTATCCTACAATGGCCCTAATATCTTGATACTCTTCCCATAGAAAATAGATTTTTTTAAAAGTAATTATAATACATGATGTGAATATAGATTTGAATTTTGATCAGGTTAAATGTATTTACTAGAAATGTGAAGTATGAATGTTATATTTCAAAAACTTCATGAGTGAATTCAACCCTTTAAAATGGTTCTATTATCATTTACAAGCATTACTGACAGGGCAGACAAGATTATTTAAAAAAAATGAGAAGTGTTGGAGTAGCCCTCACTCACAAGTCAAAGGTTCTCAGTAATGTCTGTTGGTGATATTAGGTGTGAGGCTAAAACATATTATTCTATCCACATTCACTGGATATGAGCAATCGCATGCTCTGATTGGCTACTCTACTACTAGGCTATCAGCTCATATACCATGGGTAGAGTAAAACAAAATGGTGGAGCATGTTGCTGAACCAACCAAGGACGAAGTAAAAACTACTTGAAAACAAAATCCCCAAAATTTTTATCAAGTCTTTAAAAGAAACAGAAATAGCTAAAAGAATATAGTTGGGTCTCCCCCATCACCTGTTCCACACTCCAGCCCAGTCGATGGCGGTAATGCACCTTTAAGTTGGTTTGTCAATCACCAAAAAATCCTAAAGAAAAAGAAAATCCACAAAAATACAAAAAAAGCAACAAAATATGAAATAAAAGTATCTGATGGTAAGAACGTATCTTTTTTTCATTTTTCAAGAATTATTATTATAGCATTTTCACAAATTGCTACTGTCATTTCACCAGTTTGTTTACATTCTAAGTGGAAATGATTTTGTATAAAGTTTTTATTTATTGAATTTGCAAAAAATAAACATAAAAATGCTCTGTTTCTCAAAATCCAGTGAATCTGGATAGAATATAAAACAGTTATTCCACTCAAACTCATTGTACATGGCTTACAGCCAACTCAGCGCTACACGTCTCGTCAGTTATCAGCTCATGTACGACTCGATTTCGTGGAATAACTGTTAAATATCTATCATTACCTCCACTGTGAAACTATTACTATTGAGTAATGCATTATATGTCAAAGTCACATTAATGGCATAATAAGAATGCTGTGGGGCAAACTATTACCCCCCCACACACACACACACACACCCTTAAAGATAGACAGGCAGTTGCATTTATTATTTCTTTCTTTTTTAAACAAATCAAGTGCGTAATGCTCTACTGAGTTCATGTCGTGTTTCCTCTGATTTCCAAACCCCTTAAACAGAAAAGTTGTAGCCTTTTCATTCAAACCATAATACTAAAATTACTGTTCTGTTTTTTTTATCCTTTTGTGTAGCTTGTACACTGATTGGACAATGTGTACTTAGTCTATCTATATTTAGTTTCTCATCCAAATGAATTTTCAGGGGGAAAAGATGATAAATAAAATAATCCACCTTGTTCACATTCTTTACATCTGCAAATGTATTTGGCATGTGTCTTCTCAGTCACTGCCGATGACATGTTTTCAGAAGTGTCTGAAAAATATAAGCTCTAAAGGAGATCAAGTCCAGTGGGTGTGTCACTCTGTGTAATTACCTGACATGACTGCCACTGATAGGCTGCATGAATCTACAGTCTGGGCTAGAAAGAAATCAGCCCTAACCTTGCTTCTTCATATCAATGTGGCATTTTTCTTATGACCACTGATGGTGCTGCTGCACTTGGTTCCACAAAAGATCCAAATAGTCCACTTTAGAATTTGTGTTAACAGCAATCTGGTATGGATGAAAAAAAAGAAATCTTATTCTTATACCTTGTGTTTTTGAAAGAATAGCTAGTGCATTTATAGGTTCTGTATATAGGTTCTGTATATAATTTCATATCTCCTAAATTCTGAAATGTAGACCCTTTGTCTGACCCTTTGACTGCGTTCTTAACCCTCAACTGATCAGCTAGCTGTGTGCTGTGCTGAGGTTAAATTAGTTTCCCCTCATGTGAACAGCATTACTCTTCAGTTAGTTAGACTGACAGTGACTAATCAAAGACAGCACACAATACTGTATGAACGCTTCAGATCGGGCTCTGAACTTGCAACGTGTCCATGACACAACGCAGACTTTCAAATAATGCCAAGTCTCTCTCTCTCATACACACACACAAACATGTACATATTCTTACATTTTACATATTTAAAATAAATGCTTAAAATCATTAAGATTTTTGAGATGATCACCCCATCATGTTCAAATGCAATTTATTTTAATTCATGTTGCTCTGAATGAACCATAAATGACTCAGTTACGAGCAGACAAATGCAAATGGAAAATGACAATGTAGTTACAAAGAGGAGGAAGATGATGATCATAGTTACCATTATTACTTTTGCTATTATAAAAAGGGAAAGGAAAAAAGACAGATTTTGTATTTTATAAATATAGCACAAACGCAACAGGCCAAGGCGGAAAGTACTTGGTATCATTCGGACCACCCTTTTCAATGAAAACAGTCATTAGCAGGTAAATAGTAGGGTCTACAACTACTTTCAATCAAATAACAGTAGAAAGAAGTGGATTAAATAGATCCACCTTAAACATGAGATCTGTGGAATGGCATGCAATCTTTTAACAACATGTTTCACTGCTGATTGGAAAGTGAAGCCAAGTGAAGCTTGAGATATGAGAACAACATTGCTTTCACGAATGAATAAGAGTAAGAGAAAAAAAAACTAAGTATAATAATAATACAGTGCAATGTGTGATAGAGGTCCCTGTTCAGTTTGCATCCACTGTTCGCTTGTGTAGATAAACATGTATAGATATACGTGTTCATCCATGCCATGTTAATTCCATGTCAGAATCTTCCACCTCATCACGAAAAACCACTCGTCCACGTTGTCCTGCAATTCAGTTCTCTTGACATGGTTTTATTCTTTCTTGGCGAAGGAGGGTCTCTCTCTCTCTCTTTCTGTGTGTGTGTGGTGTGTGTGTGTGTTCAACATGTTGAGGATGTTGAGCACCTCCCTAACACTGCTGCTAATATAAAAGCCGGGATGAGGTGTGTGTTTGGGCAGTAGGGAGTGTGTGTGCGTGTTGGGGTCTGGGTTTGGAGTTATAACCTCGACGTGTATGATCGGCGCCTGCGGGAACTAAAGACACAACACTCTCGCCTCAAAGAGTCTACATGTCTAACATTTAGACATGTTCAGCTTTGTGGATATCCGGTTAGGGCTGTTGCTCGCGGCCGCCGTGCTCGTGGCGAGAGGACAGGGCGAGGATGACAGTGAGTACCATCAGCTTTTGGTAAAAAAAAAAAAAAAAATATATATATATATATATATATATATATATATATATATATATATATATATAAGACTGAGAAATATGTTGCACATAAAGCTGGTGTCAAAACAACAGCTGTATGTTTGTGTTGTGTTGAGCGTGTGCTGTTAGCTGTTACGAGTTTTCCACATCTGGCTCGCGCACGTAGCTCAATCAAACTCACAAATTCTTGTTCGACTTGAGAAGTGAAAAAGCTTTACTCGATTTAGCTGTTTTTATAAACGAATAGACAAATTCGTGTCGGTTCTGATGTCTGACAGAGGGCAAGTTTCATCCACTATGAGATAGATGTGGAACATCTGGACAGCATTTAAGTTTTGAGCGCCAATCAGGTGCAAGTCTCACTCAAACAGAGACTATGCAAAAAAAGGAAGGCAATGAATTATTATTATTATTATTATTACTTTAAAAAAGAGGCTAACGTCGATGAAAATCAGTGATGTCTGCTCGGTATTGTCCAGAGACGAGTTAATAGGTTTTAATCGGTGATGGAGAAGGGCGTTGAATGCATTTATGAGTAATGTGAGATAATGGCACCACCATGTGGCCGGTTTTTGTATTGCACGAAGGTGCATATAGTTTCTTCCCCCCCCCCCCCCCCCCCCACGTGGTACAGCCTGGAATTACGACACGCCTACTAGGAGAAAAAAAAAAAAAACAGTTCTCACATACCCTGCAGCCCAACCCCGCACACCCAGCAGATATTGTTTTGTTGTTGTTACTGTTGTTTTTCTGAAGTAGACCTCTGTTGACTTCTGAACTATTCTAATGAAAACTGCTGCTGTGAACTTTAACCTAATGTGAAGCCAGAAGGTCCTGACATTAAACGTGATTAAAAGTACTGCACTGATGTAATACAGTTTAATTGAAAAAGGATTTGTTCATACAGCCAACATATAGATATAGATATTGCTAAGGTACAGAAAGTTCTTTTTTTTTTTCATTTCCAAGACATTCAACATTTCTATGTCTGCCAAGTTAACTTGCATGACTGTTCATAGAATGGACAGGGAGAAATCAGTGTTTGTGAAAATGTATAAATCATTAAATATGATTAACTGCAAAAAGGGAAAAAAAGCATAGTTGTATCGAATGACATCTGGACTTAGATGAAAAGATTAACAAACAGACATGATGACTACCAAAATCACTCAACTTCATCTGTTATCCATGCTATTCAAATCTGTTTTTGTGAACAACACTGAGATGCTCATACCGGTAACTAAAGCTCTTTCTTCCACTTGCTCCGGGAATATTTGGAGGAATTCAGAACGTCAGGAATCAGTGAGGAACCTAATGAAATGCTCATAACTCACGTGCTCCTCTTGGTCTTTCATTTGTAGGCATATTCAGTAGCTGCACATTAGACGGCCAGTTGTACAATGACAAGGACGTATGGAAACCTGAGCCATGCCGGATTTGCGTGTGCGACAGCGGAACTGTCATGTGCGACGAGGTGATCTGCGAGGACATAACGGACTGCGCCAACCCAGAAATCCCCGAAGGCGAATGCTGCCCTATTTGCATCGACGGTATATTTGCCACATCACCACTCACTCGCTCACAGACTAGTCGTGCTAGTTTTTATGTCGCCCTCTAGCAGACTTGTCTCTTTACCTGAGCTTGGAAGTATTAAAACCAAGTGAGGTGTCTCTCCTCCGATGGCCGTCCTGCTGGAAAGGTGCACAGTCTGGGAGGGCGCTACTGCGGATCTATTTTCACACACTGGATTAAGATTACGTTTGGAATTATCAGTATTTCGCAGTTATGAAATATTGATTTTGTGAAAGGGAACACAGTGGAACACTTTTTTAATGATCAAAAAGTGTTTCATTTGTTATCTTGGGCCAATCGTAATGAAAAAAAATCACAGCAACAACTTAATGATAGAGAATATGTGTCCAAAACATAGACAGGCAAAGTACTAATTTTGATTTTTATTTCATTTCCCAGACACAGAAGCACCACCCACTGATGGGGTCAGTAACAATATCAGCTTACACTCAACATACACCTTAGTCATATATACTTAATATTTTTGTATAGAAATTATAAGTTGTTCATACTCAAGTAATGGAATGGTGTACAAATGATACAAAAATTACATCCACTTTAAGCTTAAAATATTTTTATATAAAAGACATATGTATATCATATTGTTTCTACAATTATATATATATATATATATATATATATATATATATATATATATATATATATATATATATATATATATATATATATATGTATGTGTGTGTGTGTGTGTGTTTAGGACACATATCCCAGTGGACCTAAGGGTGACCCGGTAAGCACCATTTTCCTTTTCATGTATTCCCTTTCATATGGCCTTGTTGCTTTACTTTGCGCTTTTTTTTTTTCAGTTCTATTTTAAAACATTATATGTGTTCAAATGATAAAGGCTCTCCAGACACGTTTTGGTGATATGTTAAATATTTTATACACGCAACAAGATGCATAGAATCAGTTGTTTAGAATCAGATTTATATAATCACATGTTATGTATATTGAGAGAGAAAAAAATTACAGTATACAGATCTTAGGTTGCCAAAAAAAAAAAGCTAATTTCATAACCTTATGATCTCATGACGTGTGTGAACTTTGACCTCTGCCACATTAAAGTAGGTGTGTGACCTCAGTATCCCAACTTTTATTTTATTCTCTGTAACTTTCTAATTATATTATGCTATTTATAACATTTTAAAGTAATATTATCACGTCAAAAGTATACTGTGGGTCATTCCCGAATGGATCAAAATTTATACATACTTATAAAGTATTTATTTATTTATTTATTTTAGTTACATCCTTTCCTATGTGCCCTGCAATTGCACATAGGAAAAAAGGTGGACTGGCTGCTACTTAGCATCTAATGTATTTATATATTTCTCAAAGAAATTGTTCATTGGTTCGACAGGGTCCACCTGGACCTCCTGGTAACGATGGCATTCCCGGAGAGCCTGGACTTCCTGGCCCTCCTGGCCCTCCTGGCCCCCCTGGTCTCGGTGGAGTGAGTACATCACTTTATAAATTTTTCCAGAGATACTGCTGTAAAAAGCAAACCCATGTATGTTTAAGACATCATGAGGTCAGATGCAAAGGCACTATGAGGCTCAAACACAAAATCCTAAGTGCCATTACTTTAAAAATCATAGCATTTACATATGCTAGTGGAAATTGGATGTGACAATGTAAAACCTCTAACACATAAATTAAAAGTCATTTATTGGAAAATATGTCTTGTTGTTGTTATTATTATTATTTTATTATTATTATTTAAGTGATTCTATCATGTCACACCAAAGATGGTCAAGGAAAATCAGCACCACTGAGATGGAGAACAGATTACAGTATACAGATCTTATCTTCTCTTTTTATATTTAAATGTTCTGAGTGATACACACACATACAAATGACATGAGCAGCATGGGACACCAGTGACAATGGGAAGAGAGTCCAACTAAAGAAAATATGTGAATATGAAAATAGTACAAAGAATAGTAACGCTGACACCGTGAGGGAGAAATTTCAACAAATGAAATCTGTGATCTAAACCAAAGTATTGGGATACACAGAGACTTGTTGAAGGCATAATGGATGGATTATTGTAGCTTTTAACTTATGAATTTTGTTTGTTCTTTTGCAGTACCACTTGCCCCAGCTGTCTTATGGTAGTGCGAAATCCGGCGGCCCAGGCCCTCCTGGACCACCAGTATGACGAGTTTGTTCTTCTCTTCTCTTCTCTTCTCTTCTCTTCTCTTCTCTTCTCTTCTCTTCTCTTCTCTTCTCTTCTCTCATAAACATGGCAACCAGTAATAATGATTCCAACATCTCATGATGGCTGTGATACTTGGTAGATGAACCTTATAAAACCATATGACCTGTTATTCTGTAGAATTTTGCATGACTAAGTGAAGACTATATAGTTTTTTTTCCACAATTTCACACTAACAAGTGCATCACATGCCTAATTGACTGTCTCTCTCGTTGTCTCTCCTTCAGGGCCCAATGGGACCCCGTGGACCTCCTGGACCTGCAGGTTCTACTGTAAGTTTTTTTTGTTGTTTTTTTGTTTTGTTTTTTCCAGTGTCTAGGAGAAATCCATATAATTCAATACCCGCATCTCAGTCCTAAAATGTGCACCATTATTGCCTAGGTCATTATTAAAAACACATGTGCAGCCAGTAGAGCAGTGTCAATGACATTTTTTTCCTCCTCATTGTCCCTCTTTTATTTTCTCAGGGTCCTCAAGGATTCACTGGCCCTCCAGGTGAACATGGCGAGCCTGGCTCTCCTGTGAGTATTTATTTCCTGCAACACTCTCACACTGGTAACATCACTTCACTTCCTCATTCTGGAGATGTCACTTCCTTACATCAAACAATGGAAAATTAATTTCTGCTTGAACCAGATTTGTATTTGAAATCATATATATATATATATATATATATATATATATATATATATATATATTAGTATGACATCTTTTTCATACTTTTTATGATTTTATTGTCTTCAGGGTCCGATGGGTCCTCGTGGTCCCCCTGGTCCTCCTGGAAAGAACGGAGATGATGTGAGTCCATATTGAATCTCAATCTTATTGAAAAGTGCTATACAGTCTGAGTTTACTATCCAAAGTAAATAGTTTTTCAGATTTTTTAAAAACAAATATAAACTTTTATTCAGTTGATATTCAGGAAAACCTTTTTGGAAGAGATTTCAATATCACTCCTCATATACTTTAAGTTTAAATCTCTCTGGATATCCACAGCATGAATTTGAGTTCGAGTTTTGTTTAAATGTTCCACCAAAATAGTAACATAGACAGCAGGTTCCAAAAACAATACTTATTATTGTCCTATTCAGTATAGAATTGTCTGTGCAACACTGTATTCACTAGATATATTTATTTTTCATGTATTTATAATAAAATCTACAAACAATAGTAATCTTATAGAATCAATAATAATGTAATAAAAACAGTTCTCGTTGTTAGATGGTGTTACTTTGGATCTTTGCATAGATGTAGATGTATCCAGTGTATTATATTATAATCTGTTGTCTTATATGTGCACGTGCTTTCACTAAAACATGAAAGTCAAAACTTTTTTTCTCACTTTTTTAGGGTGATGCTGGCAAATCTGGTCGCCCCGGTGAGCGTGGAGCTGCTGGTGCTCAGGTCTGTATACCTACTTGCATTTTATTTCCTCCTCACATTGTGTTGAATGAATACGGACATTTACATCATGCACATATTATTAGTAAATAAATCAGCCAAAATCCTGATTTTAAAAATTCTGTTCTGTTGAAATAAATGATTGTTTCATCTGAACCAACTAGCTTGACCGTTAAGGAAAATGAACCATTTAGAGCATTTAGATAATTTTATATTAACAGAAATCTCATCTCTCTCTCTCTCTCTCTCTCTCTCTCTCACACACACACACACACACAGGGAGGTCGCGGTTTCCCTGGAACCCCTGGACTTCCCGGCATCAAGGGACACAGAGTGAGTACATCAGCACATGAAGTCAAACACCTGTCAGTTGACCTCTAAACCCTCTGTGACATCTTTCTATCTATCTATTTATCTATCCAAAGGGTTTCTCTGGTCTAGATGGTGCTAAGGGAGATACTGGCCCTGCTGGACCTAAGGTACAATTCTCCATTTAAACTTTTTGAACATTTTAGATGTACATAAAATGTTTGGATTGAATTGCTTTAAGCAGCTGTTTGATCTTAGTTGAATTTGTTTCTATAGAACTGAATTGGCTTGTGTGTAACTTGCAGGGAGAGTCTGGTGCACCTGGTGAGAATGGTGTCGCTGGTGTTATGGTGAGTCCATTCATTTTTATTTGTTGTTGTTGTTTTTAGTCTGTCAAATCAATCTTCTAGACTGCTATGTTTCAGTTTCATTAAAAGACTGAAATAACCCCACCCCCCACCCCCATTATTTTCCAGGGCCCTCGTGGTCTGCCTGGTGAGAGAGGTCGTCCTGGATCTGCTGGACCTGCTGTAAGTGTCTTGGTCAATCCAAGCCCTTCATCAGCCATTTCCACTTTCCTTTAATTTACATTACAGATTGCAAAGAATGAGCTGAATTACGTTATACAAAAGCCTAACCTATAGTGCACTGTATCACCGTGTAACATATGTTACATCAACCTGTTCAAAGGTATTAATGTTTATGTTGTATACGTCATCATAGAGGATCTGATTTCATTAAATGCACACATCAAACCCAGACGCTGAGGCGATATTCTACTCATGCAGGTGTAGCTCGAATAGATTTACAAGTGATACACAGTATGTTACAGTGTACTTTGTTCACTCGTTCCTAAAATTAACATACATTTTGCCAACACATACTCAAATAGCCATTTTTTGCTAGATACATTCTCTATCTTTTCTTTTCCTTATCACATTTCTGACAATTTAACTGATTCTTTCTGTTATATTTGCTTGCCATAGGGTGGTCGTGGTAACGATGGCAACTCTGGCCCTGCTGGACCTCCTGTAAGTATTACCTGTACTTTTATTAAATACAACAGATATGCTGAATAACAGCCTAAACATAATAATAACTTTTTAAATGTAAAGATTACCTTTTGATGGTGGAGTATTAGTGATAGCGTTCCACTTCCGTAAGCTGACATGAAGAATATAAAAGATTTAGATAGCCATTGTGCTTTACCAGACAGACTCAAAGTTTTGGGTGGAGGGTGAATGGAGAGAGGCAACGTGATGTAAGTGTTGTAATTTTTTCTTTTATCTGATTTTTCTCTTTTAGGGACCCACTGGCCCTGCTGGTGCTCCTGGATTCCCTGGTGGTGCTGGAGTTAAGGTAGGCCTTATAAACCTCTCCAACACATGCACAAACACACACATGCACCATCATCATCATTATAGTACTCATTTGTTATATTTATTCTCATGTTATTTTCCATAGTATTGATTGAAGCAGAATTTAAACCCAAAGCATTTTTCTCTTTAGAGACACTTTTAGTCATCTCTAAGTAGTGTGTAAAATAAACATCTTTGCTCCATTTGTAGACACAATAATTTATTCGTGCCATTTTAATACAGATTAATACATTAAGAGTGCTCTCTATTGTCCTTTGTAACACTTAAATTATTAACATACAACATGCATTTATATACACTGAGCTGTAGTACATATCATTTCTCTGCTTAGCATCTATATTTACCTTTGGTTTGCCTGTCAAAAGTATATCTGGGGCTGACCTGTCCCTCATATCAGATGCTATAGGAAGTTAACATCTACATGGATTCATTTGGTTCATCCAAAATTAGGAAAGAACTGAAGAGTTGAGGGTTTCGGGCCCAAAAGTGGCACAGCTGCAGTTTTCTGATTGTAAGCCCAAAGCCTTGATCACTGATCCAGCATTGCCTCTCCGCATTACAACAGCATCTACATTAACCTCTTACTGCTCCCTGCAGGGAGAGACTGGCCCTGCTGGTGGCCGTGGCCCAGAGGGACCTCAGGGAGCCCGTGGTGAGCCTGGTAACAGTGGACCTGCTGGACCTGCTGGAGTCCCAGTGAGTCAATACATTTTTAAAAATTATTTATTTGCATAATAATAATTAACACTTTTTCAGTCTGAACTTAACGCTTCTGCTTCTCTTTCCAGGGTCCTCCTGGTAATGATGGCAGCCCTGGTGCCAAGGGCTCTCCTGTAAATAATTTGTTTTGTCTTTTATAGCAAACATACAGTATCATGATTAGTCATTATGATAGAGCACTGCCTAACCACCATTATACATACTTTGGGGTTCAATCATACATATGGGGTTTCATATGACAGGAAATCTTAAAGAAATGATGATCCTGAGTCATAAAATCCCTTGAAATAGGTTACATGATTTTTAGTCCAGATTAACAACAATGTCAGGCTAAAATCTAAGAAAATGAGCAGATTGCGTTTTGGGTAGTGTAGCACTGCTACTATATGTCTTTGTATTTGTTAAGATGTAAGCAACTTGATATTTAAAAAATGATATTGGGTTAGACATTTTACCATATCAAGAATATTTCATACATCCTTCTCTGAATATTGACTTCTCATTTCTCTGAACATGTGTAGGGTCCTGCTGGTATTACTGGTGCTCCTGGTTTCCCCGGTACTCGTGGACCTGCTGGACCTGCTGGACCTGCTGGAGGAGTTGGACCTAAGGGTCTCAATGTACGTATGTGTTTGTCTGAACCTAGAATTTTGTCTGTTACTTGTGTAGTCTTCCATCTATACCATCTATTCCATCTAACATCTATAGTCACCATGATGCGCAAAACAAGCTAAATCAAAGATGGACCTGATTCTTTAACCCTCCAATCATTCATGGGTTGATTAGTATGTTTGTCACTTCACATTAGAGAAAGGGATTAGGTTCTGATCGTTCTTTGTTTTGATGATCACAGGGTGACGCTGGTGCCCCAGGACCCAAAGGAGAGCCTGGTCCTAAGGGAGAGCCTGTAAGTATGCTTAACATTTACCAAGATATCACCATGAAATCTGATGGTGCCTAGAACTGCTGATCTGACTGTCTTTCCCTTTCTTCTTTGTCTTTCTTCTTTATAGGGCCCTGCTGGACCTCAGGGTCTTCCTGGACCTGCTGGTGATGAGGGAAAGAGAGGAGCTCGTGGTGAGCCTGGCGGTCCTGGACCTGTTGGACCTCCTGGAGGTCGTGTAAGTTTAAAATGTAAAATTCTCCCTATTTCTGTTGGAGCACTTTCCTGATCCCGTCTCTTCCCGAGTTCTGATAGATCCCTCAGAAATAATCAGGACTTGTGACAAAATCACTAAGGGTATGCAAATATAAGCCTTTTGTATGGAATGCAACAACAGAAAGGAGATCTTCGAGGTAAAGAAGTTAGTGGAATATTAAATACACCTTTGAAGTGGAACATATTTCTCTGTGTAAATCAAGTATCTCTGTGTAAATCAAGGCTAGGTCAGTCCTACTTACGTACATGATGAAGTCCCTGTGTCTGTCCTAACTCCATATTAGACACCCTAACGTGCTCAGAGGACACTAACTTGTCCATGTTGACTACTGATAACACCTCAGATTATTAGGAAATGTCACAGAGCAGAATCCTTGTCTTTTGACCTCTGTATCAAAAGCTCAGCTCACCCAAAAAATTCACTACAGTGTTACAACACACATAATTTGTAACTAAATCGTATATGTATAATTGAACTTCACTTTCAGAGCTAATTTTAAAAACACACAGTCATAAGTACATAAAGCATCATTCCATCAGAACTATTTTAACTAAACTGTTGTTTTAAAAATATTTTTCATAATTAATGCATATCCTAAAATAGAAACAGCATTAAAAAATTACATACATAATTTCCTTCCACCTTTCATTCATTCCTTTATTATTATTATTATTATTATTATTATTATGTTCACCTTTATATCCATCTCTTTAAACAGGGTGCCCCTGGCAGCCGTGGTTTCCCTGGTGCTGAAGGTGCACCAGGCCCCAAGGCAAGTCTTTCAAACACACTTTTTCAATCATATATCAAATGTAAGTGGGGAATCATCATTCCTGGTGGTGGTTCTGTAGAGCTGTCCATGGTGCTGGATCAGAGCAGGTTAAGCATTTCATATCACTCAAGAGAGTATAAAGATGGATCTCAATAAGATGTACATATTTTATTGCATTATAGGGTGCCCCTGGTGAGCTTGGTCCCAACGGACCTACTGGAGCTCAGGGAGCTACTGGAGAATCTGGCCGACCTGGAGAGCCTGGACTGCCTGGATCCAAGGCAAGATTCTTGTTCTTTTTCCCCCATCTTGATGATCATTTCCACATTTCTAGTCTTATCTTATCAGCCCATGTCTCCTATTTAGGGTGTGACTGGTGCCCCTGGTGCCCCTGGACCTGATGGCAAAGCTGGACCTCCTGTAAGTCAAGTTTATAATCCCAAATTAGTATAATAAAGTTCATTGTGTCAAACTATACAGCATTTGACTATAACAGTACACATGTAAATAAATATTAACTACATGTCATACACGGCACTGTGTAATATTTTAAAACTTGCACAGACTTGATGCTGGGTTGTTTTCAAAAGAATTTAGCATGGCTGATTCTTTTACAGGGTCCTGCTGGTCATGATGGTGCTCCTGGACCTGCAGGCTCTGCTGGATCTCGTGGTGCCCCTGGTGTGATGGGATTCCCTGGACCTAAGGGAGCTGATGTATGGAAATAGAAAACAACCACCACCAAACTATTTCTTGTTTAATATTAGAGATAAAATTAGTGAATTGCATTCTGGCTACTCACTGAGTTATGCTTCATTTACAGTTATTTGCTACTTAAATTGATGTATACCAAAAAAGACTCCTGAGAATTAATTATGATCCTCTCCTCTTATAGGGTGAGACTGGTAAGCCTGGTGAGAGAGGCGTTGAAGGACCTGTTGGTCCTGTGGTGTGTACTCTTTTCTCTCTATTAAAGTAGTTTATTTTTTTTTTAAAGAATACATGTTTTTTTGTATTCAAAGCATGTGTACCTGAAAGAATTCAACTCACATAGATGGCCTTTCACACTACTTGACATTTTGAAGTCAGTATAAACTTGAGTGATTTTTGAATCATCTTTTATAGGGTGCCCCTGGTAAAGATGGTGATGTTGGTGCTCCTGGACCTTCTGGACCTGCTGTATGTTGTTGATAGGAATAATAAAAAAAAAATGTATTATTTGTCTTATATCTTGTTTTCATAAATGTAACACATCATACATCTCTATTCTGATTATTTTCAATGTTTCCTGTAAAAGGGACCTGCTGGAGAGAAAGGAGAACAAGGACCTGCTGGAGGACCTGGATTCCAGGTAGCTGTTGACCCACAAACCAAAACAAACTTTCTGTTAGCTTCATTAGTGAAACATTTTTATTTATAAGCCTTTCAGGCCAATCAATTAAAAATAGGCTACCATCAATCACTGCTATGCTTTTATTACCTTGGCAGGGTCTTCCTGGATCTCAGGGAGCCACTGGTGAGCCTGGCAAAGCTGGTGAGCAGGTGAGTGTCAGCTCAAGTGGTAGAAATGTAGTATATATTACTTATAATATCAGGCTTGGTGCCTTTTTGTGTTTTACTTTTGTATTAAGTATAGGCCAAACATAAATATTTTGGAGCCAACCAGAGAATATCTTGCATTATGATAATAAGTCCTTGGCCAGTATTAACTATTAATACTGTCTGTTTCTCTGAGTAGGGTTTGCCTGGTGAGGTTGGTGTTCCTGGACCTTCTGGTTCCAGAGTAAGTGTCCAAAAAAACCATGATAGTTTCTTCAAAATCTCTGCTTGATTGCCCCAGCTAAATAAGAACCTGATATTATTCTAACTGTATTTGGGGTACTATAACTAAAATGTAATCCTTTCCCCTCAGGGTGATAGAGGTCTTCCTGGTGAGCGTGGTGCCCCAGGCCCTGCTGGCCCCACTGGCCCTCGTGGCTCTCCCGGAGCTGCTGGTAATGATGGTGCTAGGGTAGGTTTCGCAAGGCTTGCAGCTTCATGAGAAACAGGAATAAAGTCTGCATACATCTGTGTAAAAGTGTGTGTGTGTGTGTGTGTGTGTGTGTGTGTGTGTGTGTTTAGGGAGATACTGGTGCTGCTGGAGCTCCTGGTGGTGTGGGTCCTGGTGGTCCACAGGGAATGCCTGGAGAACGCGGCTCTAGTGGAGTTCCTGGACCAAGAGGAGAAAGAGTGAGTGTTGAAGATCACCCTTTCATATTAAACCCACTTTGAAAATCTTCATCAAGATATTATTTTCTCTGAACATATAAAGCCTATTCTTGAGCTAAAAAACTTATGGATAGCAACACTGGAATTTATTCCATGATAAAGATAGACACTGACAAGATAGTCTTAAATTGCATCCTAGTTATTTCAGAGTAGTGGCTCCTGTATTCTGTTAAAATAATAGCTACTAGTCAATTGTAAATAATGAAGCATCCATCCATAATTATGGTTTAAAGATGCAGGGAGCCATTTTTAAAATCAGCTTCTATCCAGATTTTTCATATCATATTGTATTATGTCAGTAATTTTTTAAAGCTGTGATGATGCCATGATGAGTAGCTCTTAGGTATTTTTAGATGTTTTGTGATGATAGTTATTCATGTCTAAAATAATTATTGATTATGAATAGTATTATTATAGCACTGAGAAAGAGAAACAAAATTGTAAAAAATTAGATTAATCAAATCAGCAAAATTTTAACATCCATGCAGTCAATAGTGATAAAAAATATAGGAGTTCAAAAAGTTATCACAATATCCACAATATCTTAGAAAAGTGTATCATGACATAATTTATCAAAATATCTATATTATTATATCAGTATATTAATATATAGCCCTAATTTACTGTACATAAATACATATCGTACATCTATCTATCTATCTATCTATCTATCTATCTATCTATCTATCTATCTATAATTTTTTATGCAATGTTTTCCAAAATGCAATAACAACAGAAATTTATGATTTGCTAATTCATGTAAACCTTTAATTAATTGACAAACGTATAAAGAAAATATTTTCAATAGTTTTACTGACCAACTTAATTGCATTTTGTAAATTTAAATGAAATTAGTTAGAGTTGGATACCTGCATCACACTCAAAAAAGTTATATATATATATATATATATATATATATATATATATATATATATATATATATATATATATATAATTTTTTCTCTACAAGAGATCACACTGTATGATACTGTATGCACAAATGAGTTTTGAATTATTGTGCAGGATTTTGCTTCAGTTGCACCAACTCAAAGATCCAGACTGTATTTCAGTGTTTAAATATGATAGAAGAATGTTGCACAGGAAAATTGTCACAATAATTAATCAACCTTTCACTTGAGGTTGGATAATGGTACGTGATGATGTCTTTACTAGTGCTGTCTTCTGTTGATAGGGTGATCCTGGACCTAAGGGCCTTAATGGTGCTCCTGGTAAGGATGGTCTGCGTGGTTTGCCTGGTGCTAATGGTGTCGCTGGACCTCCTGGTACTGCTGGAGAAAAGGTTAACAAAGCTGCATTTTTTTTTTGCATCAGAAGGCATGTTAGTTAGAAAATAGTGCATGTACAGTAGTTTATGATTATTAGATTATTTGATCCATGATTGACTATAGGTCTTCTCACTTAACCATCAAGATCACTAAACCATTCCATCCTGTTTTATTTTTTTAGGACATTGGTTTAAAGCACATTATATGAGCCAGTTTTGGTTCTAAAATCTGAGAATGTCCTCAATGCATGCACAACTGTGACCACATCACAGTAATTCAATTCAATATTAATGCACCAGTTTTTAAACCATTTCTGTTCAAAGAATATTCTTATCTTTGTTTGTTGTGTTGCTTAGCAACCAAAGCTTTCTGGTAACACACTGGACTGCATGGCAAAAAGATTATTCATTGCAAGTATTAGTAATAATAAGTTTAATTACCTATTAATTGAACACTATATTTTATTGTATTGTTTTTGTCACCATTGAGTGGCTTCTTGCTTTAGTATAGAATCTTCATCTTAGAAGCCGTATCAACAATGTTTATATCCTTCTGATGGCATCTGGTCATGTGACAGTCTAGGATGTGTGTTATAACATTAACAAGCTGTCATTTCCTGTCATGCTGCAGGGTGAACCTGGACCTGTAGGACCTGCTGGAGCTACTGGACCTCGTGGTGGCCCTGTGAGTGATTCGTTGTTATTCCACCAATGCTACTCACATCAACAAGCTTCCAATAATTTGCACAAAACAAACAACACCATATGACAAATCAACCGTAAAATACACATAAGAGTAACACATGAAGGAAAGGGAGAAACAAGGAAAAGTGAATCAAATTGAAATTGCATAAATAGGCGGAGAACCATAACACATGAATTTCCATACAGGCGAACTGCAAAATACATTTGAACAATTAACATCATGCCATGCTCAGGCAGCTTAGCTGACCTTGATTTTGGATCAAGACTCAAATCAGGAAATCTAAGGTCACCTTGAAAGATGGTTCATTATTGGGGCATGAATGCAGGAGCTTCATTCATGAAGACTGGCTCATGATTCAGTAGAGGCAGTGACTAATGAGAACTCTGGCTTCAGTAAATATAATTGGAGATGGTGGACACATTCAATGGCCCTGATTCTCATACACTATATGGCCAAAAGTATGTGGACACCTGACCTCATACTCATATGTGCTTGTTGAACATCCCATTCCAGACCTAGCCCCCTCTTTACTGTTATAATAACCTACAGCCTTCGGCAAAGGCTTTCTGCTAGATTTTGGAGTGTGGCTGTGGGGATTTGTGATCATTTTGTCATGAGATCATTAGTGAGGTCAGGCACTGATGTCGGGCAGTGAGACCTGTGGTGCAGTCAGTGTTCCAGTTCATCCCAGAGATGATCAGTGAGGTTGATGTCAGGGTTCTTGCAGGACACTCAAGTTCTTTTACTCCAACCTTGGCAAGTCCTGTCTTCATGGAGCTTGCTTTGTGCACAGGGGTATTGTAATGATGGAACAGGTTTGGTCCCTCTTAATTCCAGTTACAGCATACAATGATATTTTATACAATTGTGTGCTTCCAATATTGTGGCAACAGTCTGGGGAAGAACCACATATGTGTGTGATGGTTAGGTGTCCACAAACATTTGCCTATATAGTGTATATTAATGCAATTTGTAAAGCAAAACTGAAGAGCAACTGATGTTCAGGTGACTGTGAATATTAATGCAGGATGTCATCAGACTGTCAGCAAGAACAATCAGCCCACAACCACACAGAGAGTGGTATTATAATACCATCATAGTGCATAAACCCCTTGTTAGAAATGTGAATGCAGTAACACACCCCAGTTGCTTTTCCCTGTCTGTAAATCAGTGATGTAACCCAAATTGCAAGAGCACATAAATATAAAATGTGCAATAGCCCAAACTGGAGACTCTGACGAGAATTTTGGCACAATGTAAATGCACATCACCCATGTTTCATGTACAAACATATAAAATTATACTATATATCAATACATATTCACATAAGAATTATACTAGAACCGGTAAAATATTATGACAATATATAAATGTCTTAACTAGCTAATGGCAAATTATGACATTTTCTCACCAAACTACCTAGGGTGACCGTGGTGAGCCTGGACCTCCTGGACCCGCTGGATTTGCTGGACCTCCTGTGAGTGTTCAAAGTTTATCTCTATTATAACAAAAATATGGTCATTTATTTTTCAGGTAATATCCAGTAGAGAAAATACAAGTCGTTGTTTTTTACCCTAATACAGGGGGCAGTTGGCCAGCCTGGAGCCAAGGGTGAGCAAGGTGACAGTGGACCTAAAGGTGATGCTGGACCTCCTGGACCTGCTGGACCTGTTGGTGCTGGTGGTCCTCAGGTACTGTGCTGAAAGCTGATACACTGAGTATGTGTCTATTGATAAATGGACATACATATATAAATGTTTCTCTTTTGTTTATCCAGGGCCCTGCTGGTGCTACTGGACCCAAAGGTGCTCGTGGTGGTGCTGGACCTCCAGTAGGCACATGTTTTTGACACCTAGTTATATCGTTGAAATGCTATATGCAGCTTATATGTTAACAAGTATTGCACATAATAACTAATAAGCAGTGTCTACATCTTTATTTTTTATAGGGTGCCACTGGTTTCCCAGGCGCTGCTGGTAGAGTTGGACCTCCCGGCCCTGCTGTAAGTTACATCATCATGATCGCCTTTTTCATCCTCAGTGTGGCCGTACCTGTAGTCCCTTCCCACTAAGGCATTATTATTAGCTTGTATTCACTTAAAAATGGACATTTCTAAAATGTGTTACATTAAATTAAATGATCTGCTCATACATCTCTCCCTCCTAGGGTGTTGCTGGACCTCCTGGCCCTGTTGGCCCAGCTGGTAAAGAAGGACAGCGTGGTGCACGTGGTGAAAGGGGAGCACCTGGTCGCACCGGTGAGGTTGGTGCTGCTGGACCCCCAGGACCTACTGGAGAGAAAGGTTCTCCTGGTACTGATGGACCTGCCGTATGTGCCTTCTTCACTTACATCATTCAATTAAATTTTATATTTTGTATAGCAATTTTAACAATGGACATTGTCACAAAGCAATTTTACAGAAATTCAGATATAAAATTTTCATTTAAATTGATCTCTCAATTACTTTTTAGTTGAATTCTTTCTATCTTTGTAACATTGTGTAGAACTAATTATTTGAAGTTTGGAATTTTATTAGTAATGAAATTAATTACTCTGGCCCTCTGCACACAGTACAACAATGGATAGTATTTCAACAGTGATAATGCCAGTTGAAGACAGTACTATTTGATTTGTTTCTTCTCTAGGGTCCCATTGGAATTCCTGGATCTCGGGGTATCGGTGGAGGTAATGGACACCCTGGTAGCCCTGGACAAAGAGGAGAGAGAGGTCTACCAGGTTCCTCTGGACCCACTGTGAGTCTGGCATACAAAAAGAATCTAGTTTACATTAGTCACTTAAAACTTGAAGGCTTTAGTTACTCTCTAATCAAGACATAAGCCTAGTCTACATCTGCTCTGAAATGGATCTTCATAAAGCTGATTGTGTTTCATCCTCCACTCAGGGAGAGCCAGGAAAACAGGGACCTAGTGGTGCAGTTGGTGAGCGTGGACCTCCTGGCCCAATGGGACCCCCTGGTCTGACCGGAGGTCCTGGTGAGGCTGGCCGTGATGTAAGAAAACCTCTTCATAGAGTTGCACATTTGCACTAATTATGAAAAACAACTAGCAGTGGAGCAGACTTTTATTGAACTGTAACATAGGGAGCAGGCTGTTTTGTGTGACGGGATGGTAATATTAGTCAAATAAATTAACTTCCTTTTCCTGTGTGTCTTTGTAGGGTAGCCCTGGTCACGATGGTGCCCCTGGTCGCGATGGTGCTCCTGGCCCCAAGGTGATTTATACTGTCTTTGTATAAGCTTGTATTTATAATCTTGCAGTGCAATAGTTTAAACTATACACTGTAAAAAAATTATTTGTTGGTATAACTTAAAAAAGTGTGCAACCTAGTTGCCTTGAAATTTTGATCCATCCATCCATCCATCTTCTACCGCTTATCTGGATCTGGGTCACAGGGGTAGCAGCCTAAGCAGAGCAGCCCAGATTTCCCTCTCCCTGGCCACCTCCACCAGCTCTTCCGGCAGAATACTGAGGCATTCCCAGGCCAGCCGAGAGATGTAATCTCTCCAACATGTCCTGGGTCTGCCCCGGGGTCTCCTCCTGGTGGGGCATGCCCAGAAAACCTCCCTTGGGAGGTGTCCAGGGGGCATCCTAACAAGGTGCCCGAACCACCTCAACTGACTCCTTTCGATGTGGAGGAGCAGTGGTTCTACTCTGAGTCTCTCCTGAATGACCAAGCTTCTCACCCTGTCTCTAAGGGCCACCCTGTGGAGAAAACTAATTTCTACTGCTTGTATCCATAATCTCATTCTTTCGGTCACTACCCATAGCTCGTGACCATAGGTGAGAGTGGAAACGTAGATGGACCAGTAAATTGAGAGCTTTGCCCTTTGGCTCAGCTCTCTCTTTACCACAACAGACCAGTTTAGTGTCTGCATCACTGCTGACACTGCCCCGATCCATCTGTCCAACTCCCGCTCCCCCTTACTCATGAACAAAACCCCAAGATACTCCTCCACTTTAGGTAGCAACTCCCCCCTGACCCAGAGTAGGCACTCCACCCATTTCCGGCTGAGCGCCATGGCCACGGACTTGGAGGTGCTGATCCTCATCCCAGCCGCTTTGCACTCGGCTGCAAACCGTCCCAGCACATGCTGTAAGTCATAGATTGATGAAGCCAACAGGACCACATCATCCGCAAAAAGCAGAAGCATGATCCTGCTGCCACCAAACTGGTGTTTTGAAATTTTGAGTTAGTTGAAAATAATAATAATAATAATAATAAGTGGCACAATGAGTGTCATTGTATATGTATATTAATATTTGTCACTGTATATTCATATTTCAGTCATGTAATAAGTACCCCAAGAAAGATAATTAATTACTTGCAGTGATGCAGCAAAGTTTGATGTTGCTTAATGTTGCCCTGTTTTGAAGTCTGAAGAGCCAAATGGACTTTTTGTGTGTGTACAATAAGCAGTGTAAAGCTGTGCTGTGTGTGCAGTACTTTATTTTTGCAATTTGCTGTTTACCTCAGGGAGACCGTGGTGAGGCTGGACATGCTGGAGCTCCAGGAGCTCCTGGACCCCCTGGACCTCCTGGACCTATTGGACCATCAGGCAAGACTGGAAATCGTGGAGACGCTGTGAGTTACAAGAGCTTGTTTAATTTTTTTTTACACTTTCACAGCTGGACATTTTTATTTAAAAATTAAAATTAAAAGGTTATCTAGTCGGCGGCACGGTGGTGTAGTGGTTAGCGCTGTCACCTCACAGCAAGAAGGTCCGGGTTCGAGCCCCGTGGCCGGCGAGGGCCTTTCTGTGTGGAGTTTGCATGTTCTCCCCATGTCCGCATGGGTTTCCTCCGGGTGCTCCGGTTTCCCCCACAGTCCAAAGACATGCAGGTTAGGTTAACTGGTGACTCTAAATTGACCGTAGGTGTGAATGTGAGTGTGAATGGTTGTCTGTGTCTATGTGTCAGCCCTGTGATGACCTGGCGACTTGTCCAGGGTGTACCCCGCCTTTCACCCGTAGTAAGCTGGGATGGGCTCCAGCTTGCCTGCGACCCTGTAGAAGGATAAAGCGGCTAAAGATAATGAGATGAGGTTATCCAGTCATTGACTTACAACTGTAATAATCACACATTTTAACTGTTGATATGAAAGTTCATTCTCATTCTCTCTAGCTGCTTTATCCTGTTCTACAGGGTCACAAGCAAGCTGGAGCCTATCCCAGTTATTATTATTAATATATTTCATAGCTTACTCATGTCTTGCTCTCTATCTTGCTCTCTCTTTAGGGTCCCGCTGGTCCTGCTGGCATTCCAGGACCTGGTGGTGCACGTGGTGCCGTGGTGAGTGCACCAAAGCCTTTGTTTTTCGAACATCAAATAGCACTTTTAGTCAGGAAAAGTATTTTTTGCTAAATACTTATATCTATCTCTAGGGCCCTGCTGGTGCTCGTGGAGACAAGGGTGAGGCTGGAGAGACTGGAGACAGAGGCATGAAGGGACACCGTGGCTTCGCTGGCATGCCTGGACTGCCTGGACCAGCTGTGAGTGACCATGTCAAATAGTGACGGAGAGCCACTTGGCCCAAGCCGAGAGGCTAAACCGAGCTTCACATAAATATTGCTATATTATTGATCCTAAATGTACTGTGTTATTTTTCATCCACTAAATTATTATTTAGGCTTGATATATCCAGTACGGAATGTTTATTATCACCTTGTGCACCTTTAGGGCTCCCCTGGTGAGCAAGGACCTGCTGGACCCACTGGCCCTGCTGGACCTCGTGTAAGTCTTTGATGCCAAATCTGTAATTTAGTTCAGAAAGAGGTTCTGACACAATAATTATTTACCAGTTAGCTGGTCATTTCAGTGCTGAGTGGTACTGCTATTCTCGTTATAGGGACCTGCTGGCTCTCATGGTGTCCATGGTAAGGATGGCATGAATGGTATTCCTGGGCCTGTTGGACCTCCTGGACCTCGTGGTCGCACTGGAGAGATGGGACCTGCTGTGAGTAACATAATCTCTCTTTAATTCATCCCATTGTTCCTTGTATGTATCCTGTTTTTGACTTTAGCAGTCTCTGATGTCTTGACCCACCTTTCTTTTTGTAGGGTGCCCCAGGTCTTCCCGGGCTCCCAGGTCTTCCTGGTCCTCCAGGCATTGGTGAGCCATTCCCCTTTCACCAGCCTGAGAAGGCAGCTGACCCATTGCATGGCTACAGAGCTGATGAAGCTAGTCTACGTGACCGTGATGCTGAGGTGGACACCACCCTCAAGTCCATCAGCCAAAAGATTGAGAACATCCGCAGCCCCGAGGGAACCAAGACAAACCCAGCTCGCATGTGCCGTGACCTCAGGATGTGCCATCCCGAGTGGAAGAGCGGTGAGTCCAGAAGAGTCCAGAGCTATAGAAATTAATAAGTCCTTTCCTAGATATTTAGGCAGCAGTGCCTTATGAAACTAAGTGAGGAACTAGGTGTTCATATTTTTGATTCTCGTCCTTCAGATACGAGAAAGTATTCTTAAAGCAAGCAGTCCACAAAGGAATTAGCAGAGTATCTGACTTCTCTGGTTTTGTGCCTCAACTTCAAACATTTGTAACAAGATGATTATTATTTTGTACACAACTAGCTTCTAAATAAGAACTTCAACCTTTTTGTCTTAGCCTTTCGGGCTCTCACTTTTTGCTACAATCTTCTGTGCATTGCTAAAGGTACCTACTACGTGGATCCCAACCAGGGATCTCCTCTGGATGCCATCAAGGTCTTCTGCAACATGGAGACTGGTGAGACCTGTGTCAACCCAACTCGTGCCAGCATTCCTCTGAAGAACTGGTACATCAGCAAGAACATCCGTGAGAAGAAGCATGTCTGGTTCGGAGAGTCCATGCCTGATGGCTTCCAGGTAGGGGAAGATGATGCAGTACTTTTAGTTCTAATTCATTTCATTTAATTCTGAAATGTTAAAGCAAAAGGCTATGGAGGAAAAAATAACATATGAATAGAGAGAAATAGTGCAGGAACCACAATGGAGGGTGACATATTACATAGTGTAATGAAATGAGAACAGTTTGATTATGGGTGTGTCTGAAAGGTTTGAAGACATTGTCATATTTGAACCAAATGTTTATGTACAGTTTGGCCTTCCAAGATGCATTCATGGGGATGATGAAATATGGAAAGCAGCATATATAGATATAGATCCACTGTACTATATATTTCATAACTCAGTGCACCATCTAGCAAATAAAAAGTGGTGGCAATAAACACCAATGGAGGAAATTGGTTTTGTGGTCAAATAAGTTATCAATAAGTAATTATGTTTTACTTTAGATTGTATATCTAATGAGAAATGGCTGGTGTAGTGAGAATATTTGCTCTATTATCCCCAACTATGTGATTCCATCTCACCTAATGGACTTTCATTTTGGTGTACATTAAGGTGTGTTGGTAACCTGGCAACATGGTGACATATGCTGCCTTCAAACCCCATACATTACACCTTATTTACATCCACCATGTTATATTGTAAAGCCATGCTGTCCAGGTGAATGAATTAAATCTAGTTCTCTGTCTTTATCCACAGTTCCAGTATGGCAGCGAGGGCTCAGACTCTGAAGACGTGAGCATCCAAATGACCTTCATGCGCCTGATGTCCAACAAGGCATCCCAGAACATCACATACCACTGCAAGAACAGCATTGCCTACATGGATGAGGCCTCGGGCAACCTGAAGAAGGCTCTGCTCCTGCAAGGATCCAACGATGCTGAGATCAGGGCCGAGGGCAACAGTCGCTCCACATATACAGTCAGCGAGGACGGCTGCACGGTAAGATCTCTCTCTATCTCAGCCGGGCATTTGCGTTTTATTACCATTTCACATTGACCCCACTGCCACTGGTTTTGGCTTTAGCTGTTAAGGAGCTGTACTGAATATTTTTAGATTTTGTTTATTCCGACTTCTAATTTCTGCTTTTCTCTCATTTGTTCTTTTGGCCGTGTCTTTTTGAACTCTCTAGCTAATATTATTGACAAACAGCTATAATGTGAAGGAGGAAAATAAACCAGCCATCTTTGTCATCATATTTTTATCTTTTTTTAACCAGTTTTCACTTGTAAGGATTGTCTATCCTCCTTCACCTTTTTAAATACAAATACATAAATTAAAAAAGTGCCTCTTTATATTATGAATGCTGCTCATTGACTGATTTACTGATTTCATCTTCCTGTTTCCACAGTCGCACACTGGCACTTGGGGCAAGACAGTCATCGAATATCAGACAACGAAAACATCTCGTCTTCCCATCATTGACATTGCTCCTATGGACATTGGTGCTCCCAATCAGGAATTCGGCATAGAAGTTGGCTCAGTCTGCTTCTTGTAAAAAGATAAATCTGGACATTAAAATGTTGTTGTTTCTAGCAATCATCTCCAAATCTTTTTCTATGCATTAAAAAAAAAAACTCATTCGGCTGCAATCCGTCCACGTGCTTACACTTTAACATCCTTGAGGACAATGCTTGTTGTGATCTCGAGAGACGTTCTGCTTTTCTTTTTTTAAGAAAATAATTTTGAGGACCACTATTGCCAATCAGCGTCAACGTCATGGACACTTAGCGAGAATTTTTTGAGTCATTTGGCAACAAGAAAATAATATATACCTGTACTTGTAAAGTGTAAGATCACCCCCCAAAGATGCCAAACAAGATCAAACCCAAAAGGTCGTGAAAAATACCGGTGACTTTTTTTTTTTGCCGTTTTCTTTTGCCACTGCAGAAGGACAATGAAAAAACACACAAGTGCTAATGTACCATTTTCTGGTGTTGAATAAATCTGAAAAATGACAATTAAGTGTCTTGTTCTTCCAGACAAAAGGGGAAAGATGTCAATATCTCATCACTGTGTCACACAGGCTCTAGACTCAAACTTGTAATGGCTACCTCAGGACAACCAAATCATGTTACCTATGGGTGTTTGGGGGAACACTAAGGCAGGTTATTACCACTCAAAAAAAAAAAAAGTATTAGCAAACTAAAACCACGAGTTAACATTTGTGAAAAGGTGCTACTTGCCTCTCCAGGTCCTAAATGTGGTGTATATGTGTTTGACCAAAAGAACAGAAAGTGCTAATTTTTATTTCTGTCTATTGTGCTTTTGGGACCTGTTTGGTGCTATTTAGGCTTGTTGTTAATGTGATGCAATTGTTCTCTCATTATATTGTTCGCTGAAGAAAAATAAAAGCTGAATGCGATGCTTACTGTAGGTGAGTGAAGTAGGTGGACCGATTGCCGGTTTGATTCCCAGATTCCCCTGTAAACTTCTGGGGAAATCTTTATTTGTGTCTGCACATGGCCCCCTGACTGTCAATTTTTCTTTTTTTTTTCCTCTTCAAATGCAAATGCACACCTTTCATTTTCCTTTTTTGGGGTTCTGATTCATTTGTTTTTAATTAAATAAAGTGGCACAGAAAGAAAACCACAACCAGACACTTTAATGGTTCCAAACAGAGGATCTGTACTTATTTTGTACATGTATAATATTTCGAGATGTTTTTAATTATTTTGGATGCTGAAATAAAGCATGTTTTAAAGTGGTTAAAGGAATGTTTGGCATGTCATCTTCTTGCCATAGCCTCATTGCCTTCCTATAAAATTAAACAATCTATACTGCATATATCCAGCTAGCTTAATAATATCTGATTTACTGTATTGATATATTTGCACATTTGCGACCATTTGGGTTGATGGAGGACATGTTTTATCATGGTAAATACATAAGAAATCACATTCTACAGGTATCTATTTATATGTTTTCCTAACACTAAGAAATACACGAAATACAGATTTTAAATGCTAGCAGTACATTTCTAAAAGAACCAATTAATTGGTGTACTTGAAGCCACATGGTACTGCAACTATTAATAACAGAAAAACAGAGTGACACATGATATTAGAATATGCTGACACACAATGCAGATCAGAAAAAAAATCATAGTGAGCAAAGAAAAAAATCCTTCATTGGGGTCCCAAGATCCATATGTTTATTTCCTGAAGCAGAAAAAGAGTTACATATTTATAGACGTATAACTGGAATATTACAAAATATAATAGTAAAATAAATATATAAATAAAGCAAATTAAATTAAATTAAATTAAATTAAGCTTTATGATTTAAAAAAAAAGCACTTTAAAAGAACAGAAATGAGGATTACCTGGGCAGTGTGTCAACATTTGGCTCCCTGTAAATAAATAAATAAAATAGTGAGAGACTTTTGAAAAGTCATAAATAGTTATTTATCAGTCACAAAGCACAAGGGAAGTTCATTTGTGTATATGTAGATATATAGCACATCTCATACACAGAGGTCATTCAAAATGCCATACGTGAGCAGAAATTATTTTTTAAAAAAGAAAGATAAACAGAAAGATTAAAAATTATAAATAAAAAACACAAGATAATAAAAATAATTTAAACTTTAAGGTTAAAAGAATAATATGGCAATAGATGGAATAGAAAATAGAAATAATTTTCACCTGGAATTTTAAAATAGCTACATCTGAGGCACATTCTGGAAGTTAGTTCCAGTTACGTGTAACATAAAAGTTAAATGTTGATTCATGATGATCTGGGGTGAGTTTCCTGGTAATGCTGCACTTTAGGGCTAAAGAATGAGTTTAAGGATCCTCTTAAGCAACAAATGTTGTCTCTGTATGTGGTTTTCCCGAAATCACTCATAAGAAGGAGTCTTAAGAGTAACTTTGCTGAGCATCTTTGCAGCACACGTCTTTGCTAAAGGCATTAGTACTTGCTAAATCCACTCAATGAGGTCACATAGCATTCATTTTTAACCAAAAACCAATGAAAAATAAAATGCTTAAAATATGTGAATATATTTTATCATCATTAAGCATTACATATAGAATGTGGTCATTAATAGTTGAAATTTTTTACATTTTTGGACAATTTTTTTTTTATTCTAAGAGTATTTTTAAAAATTAAATAAACCCCCCATGAACCTGCTGCCTCCTCATCACCTGGACCCTCTCGGCTGACCACTTCCCAGTCTGCAGGCAGCCAGAGTCCAGCTGGCTGAGAGCATCAGTGCAGCCTTAAACTGATCAACATTGAGAAGGAGCTGCTCCAGTTACTCCGAGACCCGCATGACCAAAGGGAGCAGCACCATCAAGAGTGGATGGGCTTTAAATGGGCAAAACAAGACCTGCTGGTCAGACAAGTGGCACTTCAGAGTGGATTCAATGGAGTGCATTCATGGTTATTTTAACTATTATTCACAATGCCACATTGGCAATGTTTTGCCCTTATATAACATTGCCTTGTAACTAATATATATATATATATATATATATATATATATATATATATATATATATAAAACTGTATATATATATATATATATATATATATATATATATATATATATATATATATATATATATCTGCAACCAGTATGGAATAGAAGTACCCAAGTCCCAATGGGCCATACCACAGAAGGTGGCTGAGAACAACAGGGCCAAGGTTCTGTGGGACTTCAGCTTCCAGACTGACAAACAGATCCTGGCTAACCAACCGGACATAGTGGTGGTGGACAAAGAGCAGAAGAGGGTGGTGGTGATAGATGTGGCGATCCCAGCTGACACCAACATCAGGAAGAAGGAACATGAGAAACTTGAGAAGTATCAAGGGTTGAAAGAGCAGCTGGAACGGATGTGGAAGGTCAAGGGTTGCGTGGTCCCCGTGGTAGTGGGGGCACTTGGGGCAGTAACCCCCAAACTGGGAGAGTGGCTCCAGCAAATCCCAGGAACAACATCTGAAGCCTCAGTCCAGAAGAGCGCAGTCCTAGGAACATCGAAGATACTGCGCAGAACCCTCAAACTCCCAGGCCTCTGGTAGAGGACCCGAGCTTGAGGATGACATGGATACCACCCCCCCGCCGGGGGTGAGAAGGAGATTTTTATATATATTACTGTATATATATATATATATATATATATATATATATATATATATATTGTAACAGTTCGTATAGGTGGGTGGAGCACAGAAGGACGGCAGGCCAGAACTGAGTTCACAAAACTCTGTTTATTTAGCTTTTCAGCTTCTATTTTTAATCTCTCATACACTCAGACACATGCACATACATCTGTCGTCTGGGTGGGGGGAGAGCTCTCTCTTCTCTCGCTCCCTCTCCTTAAATAGGGCACGGTCACTGGGAAGACACACAAACACATTAATTAACGACAGGTGTAGTGATTCTGCCACTTACCTTCCCTGACTCCGCCCTCCAGTCACAGACTGATGCTTGACCACGCCCCCTGCCACATACCCCCACCGCCCGACTCAGGCCGGGCGGCCGTCCGGCCTGCAGCCGACTCGCCCCCCCTTGACGGGAGAGGAAGTCCGCCACGACCATCTGTGCCCCCGGCCTGTGGATCACGAAGTTAAAGGGTTGGAGTGCCAGATACCAACGGGTGATCCGTGCGTTGGCATCCTTAATACGGTGGAGCCACTGTTGGGGCGCGTGGTCTGAACAGAGGGTGAAAGGGCATCCCAGCAGGTAGTAATGGAGGGCGAGGACCACCCACTTGATCACCAGGCACTCCTTCTCAATCGTGCTGTAGCGCCCCTCACGCACGGACAGCTTACGACTGATATACAACACTGGGTGGTCCTCCCCCTCCACCTCCTGGGACAAAACGGCCCCCAGCCCTCTGTCCGACGCATCCGTCTGTAACATAAAGGGGAGAGAAAAGTCAGGGGAGTGTAAAAGTGGCCCCCCACACAGTGCAGCCTTTACCTTAGAAAAAGCCCGCTGGCATTGCTCCGTCCACTGGACCGGATCTGGTACCCCCTTTTTAGTCAGATCAGTCAGCGGGCTGGTGACGTCCGAATAATTAGGTATAAACCTACGATAATAGCCAGCCAGCCCCAGGAACTGTCTCACCCCCTTTTTGGTCTTGGGCCTCGGGCAGGCCGCAATTGCTGCTGTCTTGTTAATTTGGGGACGCACCTGCCCGTTGCCCAAGTGGAAGCCCAGATACCATACTTGCACCTGCCCAATCGCACACTTCTTTGGGTTGGCTGTGAGACCCGCTCGCCTCAGCGACCTAAGGACGGCCCTCAGATGTTCAAGGTGCCTCGGCCAGTCATTACTATAGATAATAATGTCGTCGAGGTAGGTGGCCGCATAGGTGGCGTGGGGGCTGAGGACCCTGTCCATCAGCCACTGAAACGTAGCGGGCGCCCCAAACAGCCCAAAAGGAAGTGTGACAAATTGATGTAAGCCAAACGGTGTGGAAAAGGCCGTTTTTTCTCAGGATAATGGAGTCAAGGGGATCTGCCAATAACTCTTTGTTAAATCCAGTGTCGAGTAAAAATGAGCCATGCCTAGCCGATCGAGCAACTCATCAATACGAGGCATTGGGTACGCGTCGAATTTAGACACCGTGTTGACTTTTCTATAGTCAACACAGAACCGGACTGACCCGTCGGCCTTGGGTACCAAGACCACCGGGCTGCTCCAGTCACTGTGGGACTCCTCGATGATGCCCATTTCGAGCATGGCCTCGAGTTCTTCCCGAACCACTTTTTTCTTGTGCTTGGGTAACCTGTAAGGGCGGCTATGCACTACTACCCCTGGGGGCGTTTCAATGTGGTGCTCTATGAGGTTGGTGCGGCTGGGCAGGGGCGAGAACACGTCCGAAAACTCGGTCTGCAACTGGGCAACCTCCGCGAGTTGGGTCAGGGAGAGGTGGTCTCCACAGGGGACCGGAGAGGTCCGTGATGCCAATGTTCCCTTTTGAACCTCCAGCCCCAGCTCCACCTTCTCCAGAACCACCGACACTAATGCCACGGGGACCCCCTCGTTCCAGAGTTTGAGCAGGTTGAGGTGGTAAATCTGTAGTGCCCCACCCCTATCCATTCGCCTCACCTCATAATCAACGTCCCCGACTCACCGTGTGACCTCAAAGGGTCCTTGCCACTTGGCGACCAATTTGGAACTTGATGTGGGCAACAGTACGAGTACCTTATCTCCCGGTGCGAACTCCCTAAGGCGCGTACCCTTGTCGTACAGGTGGGTTTGTCGTTCTTGGGCCTGCCGCAAATTCTCCTGAGTTAGGTGCATGAGTGTGTGGAGTTTTGCGTGCAGGTCAATAACGTATTGGATTTCATTTTTACTTGGTGAAGGTCCCTCCTCCCAATTTTCCGCCAGCACATCTAGAATGCCGCGCAGCTTACGCCCGTATAATAATTGAAACGGGGAGAACCCCATGGAGGCTTGGGGGACCTCTCACACTGCAAATAGCAAGGGTTCGAGCCATTTATCCCAATTACGTGCGTCCTCACTTATGAATTTTTTAATTATATTCTTGAGGGTGCGATTGAACCGTTCAACTAAACCGTCCGTTTGTTGGTGATACACACTGGTGCAGATCAGCTTAATACCCAACAACCCATACAGTTCGTTCAGTGTACGTGACATAAACGAGGTGCCTTGGTCAGTCAGAATCTCTTTCGGGATTCCAACTCGGGAGATAACGTGGAAGAGTGCCTCCGCAATACTGCGTGCTGAGATATTGCGCAGAGGCACTGCTTCCGGGTATCGCATTGCATAGTCCACCAGAACTAATATAAAGTGGTACCCTCGTGCTGACCGATCTAAAGGCCCAACGAACAGGGTCTCGATTAACAGTAGAGGGTGCAAAGGCGCTTTTGGAATGGCCGCTGGATTTACTAACTGGCATTCACGGCATGCTGTACATCGCCGCGAATCCCCGGCCAGTAGAATCGGGCCATTATTCGGGCTAGTGTTTTATCCTGCCCTAAGTGTCCAGCCATGGGATTAAAGTGAGCCCCCTGGACTACCAATTCCCGGCGGCTCTTTGGAATTAAAAGCTGTGTGACTCGCTCTTTAGTTTGAGTGTCCTGCGTCACTCGGTATAATCTATCCTTCATAATCGCGAAGTAGGGGAAGGACGGGGTGGCGTTCGGCTGGAGCGTTTGACCATTGATTACTCTCACTTGGTCAAACGCATGTCACAGAGTCTCATCTCGTGACTGCTCTAATGGAAAATCCACGAGGGATTCCCCAACAGAGAGAGGAGGGGCCGGCGGCTCCTCACTCTGACGCGGAGATGACGTAGACAGCTCTGTGACAGCTTCTCCCGCCAAAGCGACACCGGGACCTCCCCCTGTTAAATGGCAGGACCCACTCTTCACTAAGTGTGTCATTAAATCCCGAAATCCCGGCCAATCCGTCCCCAAAATTATAGAGTGGGTAAGGCGAGGATTAACCGCCGCCTTCACTATAAATTTTTCCCCTCGAAAAAAAATGTGGACCGACACTAAAGGGTAGTTGTGAACATCCCCGTGCACACACAACACCTTCACCAATTGTGCTCCCCCCAATGCCTCGTCTTGCACCAGGCTTTGGTGGATTGAGGTCTGATTACAACCAGAATCCACCAACGCCTGATATGTATCCCCTTGGATACTCAACGGTATGCGATACGCTCCAGCCCGATCGAGGGCGGCTCCTGGCGCGTCGGGGATCCGAACCACCGCGCCCGCCTCCATTACCGAGCACTGCTGTTGGAGATGGCCCAGCTCCCCACAGCGCCAGCAAACCGGCCCGGGCTTCCTCTCTGCACTAGTCCTCTGGGGCTCACTCACCCGAGGGGGGGGGAGACAGACAGACACAGAAGGGAGAAATGGGAGGGCACCGCGGGTGCGGCGGGCCGGCTGGGGTGGTGCCGGCCCCTGTCTCCACGGTGGGGGAATGGGACGAGGAAGAGACACAGGAGGAGGGGAGAGAGAGAGAGAGAGAGAGAGAGAGAGAGAAAAGAGAAGAGGTCGTCTGCTGTCCTACGTCGGGACAGCCGCCAAATGGTCCTCCGCCAGCTCGATTGCCTGATCCAGCGACGCCGGGTGGTGGCACTGGACCCACTCCATGGTTCCTGCTGGTAATCGTGCGATGAACTGCTCCAGTACCACCTGGTCGATGAGTCCCTCGGCGTCGTGGTTGTCGGCCCTCAACCACTGCCAGCAGGCGTCCCGGAGTTGCTGGCCAAATGCAAACGGCCGGCCGACTTCCTCTAAGCGCAAAGAGCGGAAGCGCTGCCACTGCCACTCGGGGGTTCGCCCCACACACTGGAGGACGGCCCGGCGAAGGTCCGCGTAGGCCAGCCGGCGGTAGGCGGGGAGCTGTAGCGCAGCCAGCTGTGCATCTCCCGTTAGCAGGGGGAGGAGGCACGCCGCGCGCTGATCCATCGGCCACCCCGAGGTCTCCACGACTTGCTCAAAGAGCGTGATGAATGCCTCGGGGTCATCCTGCGGGCCCATCTTTGTTAGGGTGAGGGGGGACGGGCCCGCGGTGGGAGCGTTGGTAGACCCCACCGACGTGAGGAGGTGCCGGAACGCCCGACGATCTTCCTGTTGCGCCAGCACCAGGGCCTCGAACCGTTGTTCTTGCTCCTTTCGGAGGGCGAGCAGCACCTGGTGCTGGCTCTGTTGGGCTGTGGTGAGGGCATGGATCAGGTCCGCGAAGGGGGAGGACTCCATGGGGCTGTTCTCTTCTGAGCTCATTCCCGGGTTTCGGCACCACTGTAACAGTTCGTATAGGTGGATGGAGCAAGAAGGACGGCAGGCCAGAACTGAGTTCACAAAACTCTGTTTATTTAGCTTTTCAGCTTCTATTTTTAATCTCTCATGCACTCAGACACATGCACACACATCCGTCGTCTGGGTGGGGAGAGAGCTCCCTCTTCTCTCGCTCTCTCTCCTTAAATAGGGCGCAGTCACTGGGAAGACACACAAGCACATTAATTAATGACAGGTGTAGTAATTCTGCCACTTACCTTCCCTGACTCCGCCCTCCGGTCACAGACTGATGCTTGACCACGCCCCCGCTGCCACAATAGTGTGTGTGTGTGTTTTATAGGTAGTCCCTGGAGGACAAGGATGATGACTCGTGCTGTCATTTGTGTGATTGCATGTGGCTCTGAAGTCTGAAAGCCAAACCACAAATGCGACTACACACCCATCCATGGTGCAGGATTCATGGCTGCTTGGTAATGGCGTTCGCATGCAGCAGCTAGATGTTGCCGATGTCTGTCTTCAAAATTGGAGATTGCTTTTCTGGTCAAGGTGCACCACCTGGTCCGGTCAGAGGCAGCATCCTCAAGTTGATTGGGCAAGAGGTCAGCTCACTTGCAGAACATCTTGAGGTTGTCTTTATATCTTTTCTTTGGGAGACCTTGATTTTGACTGCCATACAATAGCTCCCCATAGAATATTTGCCTAGGGATTCTTGAACCATCCATGCAGATTACATGCCCAGCCCAACGTACAGTGATGCTTGAAAGTTTGTGAACCCTTTAGAATTTTCTATTTTTCTGTATAAATATGACCTAAAACATCATCAGATTTTCACACAAGTCCTAAAAGTAGATAAAGAGAACCCAGTTAAACAAATGAGACAAAAATATTATACTTGGTCATTTATTTATTGAGGAAAATGATCCAATATTACATATCTGTGAGTGGCAAAAGTATGTGAACCTTTGCTTTCAGTATCTGGTGTGACCCCCTTGTGCAGCAATAACTGCAACTAAACGTTTGCGGTAACTGTTGATCAGTCCTGCACACTGGCTTGGAGGAATTTTAGCCCATTCCTCCATACAGAACAGCTTCAACTCTGGGATGTTGGTGGGTTTCCTCACATGAACTGCTCGCTTCAGGTCCTTCCACAACATGTCGATTGGATTAAGGTCAGGACTTTGACTTGGCCATTCCAAAACATTAACTTTATTCTTCTTTAACCATTCTTTGGTAGAATGACTTGTGTGCTTAGGGTCGTTGTCTTGCTGCATGACCCACCTTCTCTTGAGATTCAGTTCATGGACAGATGTCCAGACAGTTTCCTTTAGAATTTGCTGTTATAATTCAGAATTCATTGTTCCATCAATGATGGCAAGCCGTCCTGGCCCAGATGCAGCAAAACAGGCCCAAACCATGATACTACCACCACCAGGTTTCACAGATGGGATAAGGTTCTTATGCTGGAATGCAGCGTTTTCCTTTTTCCAAACATAACGCTTCTCATTTAAACCAAAATGTTCTATTTTGGTCTCATCTGTCCACAAAACATTTTTCCAATAGCCTTCTGGTTTGTCCACGTAATCTTTAACAAACTGCAGAAGAGCAGCAATGTTCTTTTTGGAGAGCAGTGGCTTTCTCCTTGCAACCCTGCCATGCACACCATTGTCGTTCAGTGTTCTCCTGACTCGAACATTTAATATTAGCCAAACATATAATATTAGCCAAATGTGAGAGAGGCCTTCAGTTGCTTAGAAGTTACCCTGGGGTCCTTTGTGACCTCGCCGACTATTACACGCCTTGCTCTTGGAATGATCTTTGTTGGTTGACCACTCCTGGGGAAGGTAACAGTGGTCTTGAATTTCCTCCATTTGTACACAATCTGTCTGACTGTGGATTGGGGGAGTCCAAACTCTTTAGAGATGGTTTTGTAACCTTTTCCCGTCTAATGAGCATCAACAATGCTTTTTCTGAGGTCATCAGAAATTTCCTTTGTTCGTGCCATGATACACTTCCACAAACATGTGTTGTGAAGATCAGACTTTGATAGATCCCAGTTCTTTAAACAAAACAGAGTGCCCACTCACACCTGATTGTCATCCCACTGATTGAAAACACCTGACTCTAATTTCATCTTCAAATTAACTGCTATTTCTAGAGGTTCACATACTTTTGCAACTCACAGATATGTAATATTGGATCATTTTCCTCAATAAATAAATGACCAAGTATAATATTTTTGTCTCATTTGTTTAACTGGGTTCTCTTTATCTACTTTTAGGAGTTGTGTGAAAATCTGATGTTTTAGGTCATCTTTATGCAGAAATATAGAAAATTCTAAAGGGTTCACAAACTTTCAAGCACCATACCAGATTGGTCGGGGCCCGGGTTAACAACGACCGCCTCTGGTACTGTTGGTCAACAGGGTGCCGGTGGAAAGTGTGCTACTGTTGCGCCAAAATGGAGAAGGAGAAAGAGAGGGGCGAGGCGTGTTAGAAGAGAGCGTGAAAGATGGAAGGGAAGGAGCTTAGAATTGAGGGTAGGAACACTGAATGTGGGAACATTGGCAGAGCAAGAGAGTTAGCAGGTATGATAGAAAGAAGGAAGTTGGACATTTTGTGTGTGCAGGAGACGAGGTGGAAAGGAAGCAAGGCCAATAACATTGGAGATGGATGCAAGTTGTTTTATTATGGAGTCGATGGAAAGAGAAATGGTGTTGGTATTGTTTTGAGGGGAGATTTGGTCAACAGTGTGATTGATGTGAAGAGGGTGTCAGATAGAGTGATAGGCATGAAGTTGGAGATTCAAGGAGTGGTAATCAGTGTTGTGTGTGTGTATGCCCCACAGGTTGGATGTGAGAATGAAGAGAAAGAGTCTTTCTGGGAAAAGATTGATGAAGTGGTAGAAAGTATACCGAGGGAGGAGCGCGTGCTGATAGGAGCAGATTTCAATGGACATGTTGGCGAGGGAAACAGAGGAGATGAGGACGTGATGGGCAGATATGGTGTAAGAGAGAGAAATGTGGAAGGGCAAATGGTGGTTGATTTTTCAAAGAGGATGAATTTGGCAATAGTCAATACATACTTCAAGAAGAAAGAGCAGCACAGGGTGACGTTTAAGAGTGGAGGAAGATCTACACAGGTAGACTACATACTCTGCAGAAGGGGTAACCTGAAGGAGATTGAAGACTGTAAAGTGATGGCAGGGGAGAGTGTAGCTAGACAACATCAAGTGGTCGTGTGCAGGATGAGCTTGAAAGTGAAAAAGAGGAAGCGTGAAATAGTGGAGCCGAAGATTAAGTGGTGGAAACTAAAAGAGGTTGAACATCAGAAGGAGTTTAGGGAAGAAATGAGACAAGCATTGAGTGGTAATGGAAGTCTGCCGGAAGATTGGAATACTACTGCTGTACTAGTAAGAGAGGCAGCAAGGAAGATGCTACGGTGGTCATCGGGAAGGAGGAAGGAAGACAAGGAGACATGGTGGTGGAACAAAGAAGTGCAGGAAATTATAAAAGAGAAGAGGCTAGCAAAGAAGATTTGGGATGAGCAGAGAGACGAGGAAAGCAGGCAGTTATACAGAGAGACGAGACAGAAGGCAAAAAGAGCTGTAGTGAAGGTGAAAGCAGATGCATACCAGGAGTTGTACAAAAGATGAGACCAAATAAGGAGAGAAAGACCTGTACAGACTAGCTAGGCAGAGAAACAGGGAAGCAAGGGATGTACAGCAGGTAAGAGTGATGAAAGATGGAAATGGAAATGTGCTGACAAAGAGAGTGTATTAAGAAGGTGGAAAGAGTACTTTGAGGATTTTTTAAATGAAGAGAATCCAAGAGAGAAAAGGTCAGATTCATTGGAGACGGCAAATCAGGAAGCAGAGTTGATTAGTAAGGATGAGGTGAGGGCAGCCATGAAAAGAATGAAGACTGGGAAAGCAGTCAGACCAGATGGTAACCCGATTGAGGTTTGGAGATGTTTGGGTGAGACGGCTGTGGAGTTCCTAACGAGATTGTTTAATAAGATCCTAGAGAATGAGAAAATGCCAAATGAATGGAGAGTGTGCTAGTCCCGATATACAAGAATAAGGGAGATGTACAGAGCTGCAATAATTACAGAGGAATAAAACTGATGAGCCACACCATGAAGCTATGGGAAAGGGTATTGGAGGCGAGATTGAGAAGAGAGGTAGCAATCTATGAACAGCAGAATGGGTTTATGCCAAGGAAGAGCACGTCGGATGCAATTTTTGCTTTAAAGTGCCATTCCACCATTGGATGTATTCTTTGGCATAAAATACAATATATTTTATGACAACATGACTAGACAGAGAAATCTTTTAGCTTCAAAATGATATATCAAACATAATTTTTTGACAACGACAAGTATATTAATTTTGCGACCAAAGTCACCTACCCTTTTAATTTCCGCGCGGTAGTGAAACCTGATGTCTTTGGCAGGTTCCCCTTCTTGTGTACCACGTGTTGGTCTATTTTTAGACCAGGAAACCCCCAAAGTGAGAGAGTCATTTCTCCTCGTATATGGGGGCCAAAAAAATTGCGAAAAATTTTGAGTTAATCTTTCAGTTAGCTAGATTTATTGGTATTAGCTAGATTTATTGGTATTATTTTTATCGCGTTCTATCCGCCATTGCTGATAATGTGTGCCACATCACACGTCACGTGGTACACAAGAAGGGGAACCTGCCGATGACATCACGCGCGGAAATTAAAAGGGTAGGTGACTTTGGTCGCAAAATTAATATCCTTGTCGTTGTCAAAAAATTATGTTTGATATATCATTTTGAAGCTAAAAGATTTCTCTATCTAGTGATACCGTTTATATATGTTGTCAAAATATATTGTATTTTATGCCAAAGAATACATCCAATGGTGGAATGGCACTTTAAGAATGTTAATGGAGAAGTACAGGGAAGGCTAGAGAAAGTTACATTATGTGTTTGTAGACCTGGAGAAGGCATACGATAGAGTGCCAAGAGATGAGTTATGGTATTGTATGAGAAAGAGTGGAGTGAATGAGAAGTATGTTAGAGTGGTGCAAGACATGTATGAGAACAGTGAAACAGCAGTGAGGTGTGCAGTTGGAATAACTGAATGGTTCAAGGTGAAGGTGGGACTCCATCAAGGATCTGCTTTGAGTCCTTTTTTGTTTGCCATAGTGATGGATAGCTTGACAGACGAAGTGAGGCAAGAGTCACCATGGAACATGATGTTTGTGGATGATATTGTGATATGTGGTGAAAGTAGAAAGGAGGTTGAGTTGGGTTTGGAGAGATGGAGGTTTGCATTGGAATGAAGAGGAATGAAGGTGAGCAGGAGCAAAACAGAATACATGTGCATCAATGAGAATGGGGATGAGAGTGTAGTGAAGATGCAAGGAGCAGACGTAAAGAAAGTTGGTGAATTCAAGTACCTGGGGTCAACTGTGCAGGAAAATGGGGGCTGCGATAGTGAGTTGAGAAAGAGAGTGCAGGCAGGGCGGAGCAGTTGGAGAAGGATTTCGGGAGTCATTTGTGATAGGAAAGTCCCAGCAAAAGTGAAAGGTAAGATGTATAAGACAGTAGTGAGACCAGCTGTGATGTATGGATAGGAGACCGTACCCTTAACGAAAAGACAGGAGGCAAAGTTGGAGGTGGCGGAGTTGAGGATGTTAAGGTTTGCGATGCGAGTGACAAGGTTGGACAGGATAAGGAACGAGTACATCAGAGGGACAGCACATGTAGAGAGCTTGGGAATTAAGCTAAGAGAGATGAGACTGAGATGGTATGCACACATCCTGAGAAGAGATGCAGAGCATGTGGGAAGGAGAATGTTGAGGATGGAGCTGCCAGACAAACGAAACGAGGAAGGCCAAAGAGGAGATACATGGATGTGGTGAGAGAGGACATGAAAGTGACAGGTGTGGTAGAGAAGGATGTGGAAGACAGGGAGCAATTGAGATGAAAGATCCGCTGTGGCGACCCCTAATTGGGAGCAGCCAAAAGAAGAAGACTTCGCAGTTTGATAGTTATGATTTGAGCTAAGCTAACTGCGCTTGCATAGTCTCTCATACCGCTGCTGTCTTCCCCTCTCCTTTAAAGGTGTGTGTGAGAGGCGGCGAAGTGACTGTACTTATGTATATTTGTTTACATGCAGGTATGTGAGCTCTCTTTTATTTTTGATTAATTGTATTGTTTAGCTTTGTATTATTTGTTTTTTTTTTGTTTTTTTGTTTTGTCAAGGTTTATTTATTCATTTTTAAAGCACAAATGTAAAATTTTACCGTAAAAATATTTGTATGAAAGTCAAAAAGCACAAACTTCCACCACCCCCTCCCGCCCACCCAATCAACCATTCCCATCCCTTCACAAAACAGGCATACAAATACATCACAGGCACACAAATCACAAGCAAGGACATCTAAAACATTAACAGTAAGGGAGAACAAAATTTAAAAAAAGGCAAACACGAGACAAATAAACTATAAATAAATACAAACCCCTCAAAAAATATAATTAAAAAAATAAATAAAATAAGAAAATAAAAAAATAGGGGGCATTGGTGGCCAAATCCTTGATGGTTGTCTGCATAACAATCACAGTTATGGTGTATTTGTGATAACATCATAACAAGAGATTAATAGAGGCCCTAAAGTGAAGAATAGGAAGACTTTACAGTACCACTGGGGAGATTAGATACATATCCTAAGTAGGAGGCTGGTATAGAAGGAGAACAGTTAAAAGTTGGTGGGTTGGAAAGTAGTCTTAGACATATTAGATCATGGAAGTGTTTGTAAGTCAGTAAAGTATTATATAAAAGGACCCCAGTGCTTGAAGAATCTACTTGTGTCTCCACATAGAGTGAATTTGACTTTCTCTAATTTTAAGAAAAAACATAAGGTCTTTCAACCAGACAGATAGAAGAGGGGGCTGTGGTGATTTCCAGTTAAGTAGAATTCTATGCCTAGTCAGTAGGGTGGCAAAGGTCACAACATTTGCATGGGTCTTGCTGAGGACATGTGGGCTGGGTGAAACACCAAATATGGCTACAAGAGGGCATGGTTCCAGAGTGATTCCTAATATTTTTGAGAGGATCTTAAAGATGGAGTTCCAGTAATATTCAAGTTTGGGGCATAACGCAAACATATGAGTCAAGTGGCAAGGTGTGCCTCCACACTTCACACAGGTGTCCTCAATGTCAGGATATATCTTTGATAGCTTTAAACTCGACAGATGCAATCTATGCACAATTTTAAATTGAATCAAGCCCAAACGGGCACATGATGAAGAATGACGTATTCTGCTAATGGCTCTCTCCCAGAAATCTTCCTCAAACTCCAAGCCCAGCTCCTGCTCCCAGACAGCACAGCTTTTAGAGCAGTGCTCAGTGTTAAATGACAGAAGACCTTGATAAATTTGGGAGACAAATGACCTCTGATTGGGTTTGAGCTTAAAGAAGTCTTCCCATGGCTGCTTAGGAGGTAGAGAGGGGAAGTCAGAAAAAATATTTAAGATACAATGCCTAATTTGAAAATATTTAAATAAATGTGTTTTGGGCAAATCATATGAAGCTGAAAGATCTGTGAAGCTACCAAAAACTCTGCCTGTGTATAATTCGTTGAACGTCTGTATGCCATTTCTCTCCCACAAGCGAAATGCAGGGTCTAAAAGAGAAGGTGGGAAAAGATGATTGCGGGTTATAGGCATAAGAGTAGAGGGGGAGTATGACTTAAAATGGCACCTGAATTGATACCAAATTTTCAAGGAGGTGTAACGAGAGGGAGATGTCGGGAGTGATGAGAAGAGAAGAGCAGAAAGAGAGGACGACACACAAGACCTCAACTCAAGTTGGCACCACATGGTTTGGGGGTTATGTACACAAAACAGAAATTTATGGATATTTGTTGCCCAGTAATAATACATAAAATTTGGCAATGAAAGTCCTCCACTGAGTGAGCACTGCTGCAAGAGGGACTTCCTAATCCTAGGAGTCTTTCCTCCCCATATGAAGGAAATGACAGCTTGATCAATAGATTTAAAATATGATTTTGGCAAAAATAGAGGGATGCATTGAAAAAGATATAGAAATTTTGGAAGAATGTTCATCTTAACTACATTAATTTTACCAAGCATAGACAGGGGTAGATTGCGCCACTTCTGGAAAGCAGCCCTCATATGGCTGAGTAGGGGGGGTAAAATTTGCATCTAATAAACCAGACAGTGTACGAGTAACAGTTACTCCCAAATACTTGAAGCTACAGTTATTCAGATGAAATGGTAGGTCAGACTGAGAAAGCAGGAGAGCCTTTGAGTTTATAGGGAGACATTCCCTCTTTTGTAGATTGAGCTTGTACCCAGAAAAAGAGCCAAAGTTTTGTAATAAAGACAGAGTGTTGGGTAGTTGAGAAAGAGGATCAGTAACGTACAAAAGCAAGTCATCTGCATACAACACAAGCCTGTGTTCAATGCCCCTACAGGTTATCCCCAGGAATGAGGGTGAATTTCTGATAGCTATAGAGAGGGGCTCTATAGCAATGGCAAAAAGCAGGCGAGAGAGTGGACAACCCTGGCGAGTGCCACGCGATAAATTGAAATATTCAGACCTGATATTATTGGTGTTGACAGAGGCAAGGGGTGAGGTGTACAAGAGGCGTATCCAAGATATTAGTGTATCCCCAAAGCCAAACTTTTTCAGAACAGTGAAAAGGTATTCCCACTCGACTCTATCAAAAGCCTTTTCAGCATCCAGAGAGATGACTATTTCAGGGAGTTGACTCGTGTCTTTGGAATAATGTTAAACAGCGTTCTAATATTGAAAAATGAATGCCTGCCTTTTATAAAATCAGTCTGCTCATCAGATATTATACTAGGAAGAACATTTTCAATGCGGGTAGCTAACAGCTTAGCCAGGACCTTTATGTCGGCATTGAGGAGATTCAGGGGCCTGTAGGAGCCACACAGATCAGGGTCTTTCCCCTCCTTTAACAGAAGAGAAATTGAAGCTTGTCTTAGAGTGGGGGGGGAGTGAACCTTGCTTTAGAGATTCCTCAAACACAGGTAGAAGCAACGGGGCTAATTGAATGTGAAATTTCTTATAGAATTCAGGGGGAAAACCATCTGGACCAGGAGCTTTGCCTGATTGCAATGACATGACAGAACCCACAACCTCATCCAAATTTATAGAGACATCAAGTTGATCAGCTAGAGTGGAATTTATATTAGGGATATCCAAGCTATTAAAAAAATGGATCATGTTGTTGGAGTTGGTTGGGAACTCAGAGGTATAAAGTGAAGAATAATAGGACTTAAAAGTAGAGTTTATCTCAGCAGGGTCAAAAGTTAATGTTCCCGAGAGGTTTTTAATTTGTGGAATAGTGCGCTCTGCTGCCTGACGCTTTAGCTGATGTGCTAGAAGACAACTGGCTTTATCACCATATTCGTAGTAAGAACCACGAGACTTTAGCAATAACCCCTCTGCTGCCCCTGTTGACAGGAGGTCAAACTCGGCCTGAAGGTCAAGGCGTTGTTTATAGAGCTCAGGAGATGGATTCAATGCATACCGACGATCAGTGTTAAGAATGGCATTGGAAAGGTCCGTCTGTTTAGCTTTCCTAATTTTATTTTGGTGAGATGCATAAGATATGATGCATCCTCTAAGGTAAGCTTTGAGGGTATCCCATAGTAAAGAGTAAGATGTGTTAGGAGTTTTGTTTATCCTAAGGAAAGTGTCAATGGATGAAGAAATTAATTCACAGAAAGAGGGGTCAGATAAAAGTAAAGAATTCAGTCTCCATGGGGGTCGGTCCACACGATGGGAATTCAAGCCAATATCAAGAACCAGGGGAGTGTGATCTGAAATAACAATAGGTAAATATTTGATGTTTATAACCTCTGGGAGTAGAGAGCCATCAACAAAAAAGTAATCTATACAAGAAAACGTATGGTGTACGTGGGAAAAGAATGAGTATTCTCTAGCTAAAGGGTTATTAAATCTCCAAGGGTCAGTGCATTTATGCTGCTTCATAAACTCAGAAAAAGCTTTTGACATGGCTGATGGCACACTGGTTCGAGCACTGGATCGATCCAACACAGGGTTGATAACACAATTCAAGTCTCCACCAAATATTAATAAATGGGTGTTTAGGTTTGGGATCTGTATTAAAAGGTTATTAGCAAATTCCAAATTGTCAAAATTAGGAGCATATACATCCACCAAAAGAACAGGTGTGTGGTTAATAGAGCCCATTATGATTAAATATCTACCATTTTTGTCAGCTATAATTTTAGCTGGGGAAAAGTGTAAGCTTTTGTGGATTAGAATGGCAACTCCTCTGGCCCTGGAATCAAAATTGGAGTGAAAATAATGCGCAGCCCAAGGGCGTTTTATTCTATGTTGGTCCTTAACACGCAGATGAGTCTCCTGGAGAAAAGCTACATCTACCATCAACTGTTTTAAGTGCGAGAACACTCTAGATCTCTTCAAAGGGCTATTCATCCCTTTTAAATTCCAACTCAAGAATCTCAGGGATGAATCAGTTTTAACAAGATCACCCATATCTTAAATCAGGGTGAATAAAACAAGATGGGTATAAGAAATAAACTGGAAATACAGCACATACACCTAGCAAAAACCAAAAGGACCTCAGCTAGGAGGGGTAATATCAGAGCAACCACCATATAAACAAAAAAACTGTAAGGTTAACAAAATCACATCAAAACACATACATAAGGAAATAAACACATAAAAACGAAACAAAGTCACATGCGCACACAGGTAAAAGGATCCCCCTCTCCCTCCCCTCCCCCAGTCCCTAAATCTCCCTCCCCATGCGAGAGAAATCGCGGGGAAACTCCTCGTCTGATTCCGATGCATCTAAACAAAACAAGTCACCCCTTCTGAACAGAGAGGCTCCCCGGTGAAAATTTCACATTTAGTATTTAAACTAGATTATCAAAACACCCCTGCGATAAACGCAAGTCAGAACCGTATTAACTGGGCTAGAGCTAGACCGCAACTCAATAACCTTGAGAATTCTCATTGTTAACCTAACATTAAACACAATGCAAAATCAGTCATATTTACGGATATGAATGTATAAGCAAAGTAAACTAGTAATAGCATTTCAAAACATCTATAAAAGACCCAGGAATAGCAAACCATAGTTAAAATAAAAACATGCACAGGTTCATTCCCTCCAAAGCTAGCTTGCAAGCTAACAGAGCTAGGTTAACTTGTAATGTTAGCTGCTAATGAGATAGCTAGTTCTAGCCTACCAGTAAGCCAGTAAGCTACTGTATCTGCCATCGATGGGTAAACTATAAGTAGGCAAACCGCCATACAAACTACAAAAGATCCAAAATACTGCCACATATAGAAAGTCCAATGGACCTTACTTCACCCTGAAGGAAAGTTACTGTCAAACCAGCTCTGTGCATCCACCGGCAAATTGAAGTGGAGTTTCTCATTGCCATGGTCGATACGAAGTTGGGCAGGAAAACGCAGGGAAAACTGCACCTTTTTCTCCTTCAGACATCGTCTCACGCTGGAGAAAGCAGCCCTCTTTTTAGAGACGCTAGCATTGAAATCAGGGAAAATGTAGACCTTACGACCGTTGTGAATAAGCTGCTTCTTGTTGGCAATCCCCCAGCGCCAGGCTCGCTCCTTGTCCTGATAATAGTGGAACTGAACGATGAAGACCCTCGGCTTTAGCCCCTCGGCATTGGGGTTCGATGGTTTAGGGCCGATGCGATGAGCTCTGTCCAGAAGTGGTGGTGATTGGAATACACCTGTTCCCAGAACATTGGCAAAAAAATTGGACATACTGTATATGCCACTGGATCAGCTCCTTCTGCCCCCTCAGGTATGCCAATGACACGAAGATTGCAGCGGCGGGAGCGGGATTCTAGGTCTTCCGTTTTATAAATTAGCTGCTTGTTAGCCGTGGCAAGATCTTCAACCGCTCTTTCTAGCGACACAACTCGGTCACTGTAAGAGAAGTGTTGCTCCAAATCAACAATATGGTGGTCTTGAGAATTAATCCTCACTGTAAATCCCTCAATCGCAGCAGCAATTGGTGCCAGAGCAGTGTCTATCGCCAGTTTAAGTCGATCAGTAATGACCGATGTTAGATCAGACATTAAAGCAGAACAAAGATTGTCCAAATCCACAGGTAGTTTAACAGGGGAGGCGCCATGAGTACTAGCAGACGAAGCACTAGCATGGTCAGAGTTCTTAGTAGCAGGCGTAGCTGTGGTAGTAATCTTGCACCGATGCGATTTCTCTGATGCCATTTCAGTAAAAAAAAAACAATTTCTAAAACTTTAAAGATAATAATACAAGGGCGTAACTATGTCTGTGAAATATGAAAAATTGTTAGCAACACCCTGGAGCTCTCTCCACCTGCATCTTGCTCTCTCACATGCTCAACCGGAACTCCTCCTGTATTATTTGTTTTGATATCTTATTCATATTGTGTATGTTCATACAGCTGTTGGTGGTAAAATGTTAATCTGTAAAATGTATAAAGTTGCCGCTAATGGTTGGGGGAGATAACAAGGCATGATTTTGTATTATGATCAGAGCAGTGGTGGCTGGTAGTCTTTCAAACAGGGGAGGCTGGTCGGTTACGATATTTCCAGATTTTAAAAGAAAAAAAACATCAATTTTGCCCATACTCTTGCCTCTGATCTGGCTGATTGTTGGCAGGGTCACAAACTGTGAAATAACAGGTTCTTTTGGCCCATTAGCCTACTGTCCAATATACATGATGGTGGTGTTGGGGGGGTAGATTTTAACATTTTATATTTTAAAATTGTGGCATGTTGTTTAAAAATTGATCATTACTGAAAGCAGCTCTTTGTCAGGAACCTCAGCAGTAACAGCAGAGTGTTCTGGAATAGGCACAAGCACTGACCTTGGGGAGCCAAACATAGAGCTGGGTACCACACATTTCATTCAATGACACTTTCCCTATATTTTACTTATTTTGACTGAGAAACGTTTTATTGACAATTTTGATAACCCTTCACTTTTAATCCAGGTCTGTAGTGTGAAATGTTCTCGGCTGTGTTTTTGTTTAAAAATGTTTTCCAAATTGTAGCTGTGTTTAATTCATATCCAGAAAATATATATTCCAATATAATATACTCAGCATAAACATTTTAAATAGATTCTATATTTTTGGTCCATCCATGACATATTACTAAAGTAGCCTATTTACTGTTGTTGATGTGGGTCACTTGCTGTTAGCCAATTCACTTTCTCGTACCAGGAGAGCTGAAAGGAACGAGTATTATTCCCTACCTTTTTCACCAAGTCAATTTGAGGCGTTGGTCTACCCTGCTCTTTAATTTTAATTTTTTCCTCAAAAGGAAGACTGGCAAATGGCTTCGCCAAAATTAAATCAGCAATGCTTGGCATCCGTGCGCAGCTTTCTTGCTAGCTGACTAGCCCCCCTCAAGTTCAAATTCAGTCACTCAAATAAACGAAATTTCTGGAACTAAGATAGCAAACTTGACAACACTATATTTACAATGAAAATATATACAAACTAAAAAAGCTGGTAGAAACCGTATGTAATGAATGAAATCGAAATGTAAGCTGATCTCTTACAATACACCACAGCAGTTGCGAATCCGCATGGGACTGAACTGAAACTCACCGCTGCCTGTCTATATTTGAAACGAGTTGTCAATCAAAGAAAATATCCGGCCGCTTTCACCAATCACCAGTCTCCTCGCGGAAAGCTTTGCATTGTCCCTCCCATGTGAGGCTGGGAGTCCGTAGGCGGGCATTTTCGCAGTATTTGTCCAATAACCATCTTGCATTTTGATATTGAAAAGCACATAGCTCCCAAATGCCATTGAAGTCCACTGAGGCTGGGAGTCCGTGAGACTCCGTGGGCGGGCATTTTCACAGTATTTGTCCAATAACCGTCTTGCATTTTGATATTGAAAAGCGCATAGCTCCCAAATGCCATTGAAGTCCACTGAGGCTGGGCTGCATCGCGCTGTCACGAGGGGGAAAAAACTCACGCACACATTAAAGTTATAACGGAATGATTTCGCACTGTAGTTGGGTTGAGCACATATAGACTATTTCTATAATTCTGGATCTGAAATAGCAATGTTATAAGGTCGGCTATAACATAAGCCTAGCGCAATTCATCCTACACGATGTTCGTCATTTTTAGAGGAGGCTGAGCCTCCCTCGTTGTCTTAGAGCAATCGCCCGTGGATCAGAGTGATGAATATGATTTGTTTGATTGTTTTGTTGAATGGGGTTGTAAGTTCAGTTGGTCTCCGGGCTTGCTGAGGAGCGGTGTGTGTGAGAGGCGGCGAAGTGACTGTACTTATGTACTGTATATTTGTTTACATACAGAGTAACCCCCCCCCCGGTTGGCAAACAACGGATGTCCTCGTTAATAATAATAATAATAATATAGCATTTTTATAGCGCCATATACACTATCTGCCCTATGGCGCTTCACAATAATACAGTTTAAAAAATCTTGTTTAAGCATTAAACAAAAGATTATCACAATACTTAACAAAATTACAAAAAAGCTTTCTTAAAAAGAAATGTCTTAAATCTTGATTTGAATGATGTTATTGAATCGCTTATCTTTATGTCGGCGGGCAGGGCATTCCAGAGCTTTGGTGCAGCAACTGAAAATGCCCTGTCCCCATAGGTCCTTTGATTAGACCTTGGGATGGTCAGGAGGCACTGGCCAGCAGACCTTAGATTGCGACTAGGTTGATAAGGACTCAATAGATCACTAAGATATGCAGGAGCTAAATTATTTAAAGACTTGTAAGCTAGTAATAATATTTTAAAAATAATTTGTTGTTCCACTGGCAGCCAGTGCAGCTCTCTGAGGATTGGTAAGGCATGAGCATACCTCGACTTGTGGGAAACAAGCCGAGCAGCGCAGTTCTGGACAGATTGTAGATATTTTGTATGAGATATTTTGTATGAGATGTATGAGATATTTTGGAAGACCGTATAAAAGAGCATTGCCATTATCCAATCTACAGGTAAGAAGAGCATGCACAAGAGCTGCTGTGGAATCTTCAGACAGATATTTTCTTATTTTGGCAATCCGTCTGATGTGAAAAAAAGCAGATTTAGTAAGAGAGTTGACATGTTTCTTTAGAGTTAAACTATTGTCCATTACAAAACCTAAGTTCCTAGCTGACGTCGAGGGCTGTACAACGTAGTCATTAATAGAGATGCAATCAAGTGAAGGACAAGGGCGATATTTTGAACTGATAATTAAAAATTCAGACTTGTCACTATTAAGCTTTAGCTTGTTTACCCTCATCCAGTTATCTATTTCAGTCGCATAGGCCTCTATTAAACTAACGGCTGATGCTTGCCCTTCCCCACTCCGGGAATCAAAAGACAAGTATAACTGGGTATCGTCCATGTAAAAATCGCACGTTATACTTCCTCACGATATCCCCAAGTGGCGAAGTGTAAAGCAGATAAAGAATAGGGCCTAGGACAGAGCCCTGAGGTACCCCACAGACCAGTGGCTGATGTGAAGACTTCACTCCTCTGATTTCCACATACTGAAATCTATTACTAAGGTACGATTTTAACCAGGAGAGAGCCAGACCACAGATACCGAAACGATGACTCAGCCGGTTGAGCAAAATTTCATGGTCTACAGCAGTGGTTCCCAACCTTTTTCTGAAGGGACCCATACTTTTACCATTGTAAGCTTCGGTGACCCCCCCCCCCCCCCCTTTATGAAATTTATTATGAAATAATAGGCCTACCTCTTTTACATGAAGTACTTTATTATTTTGGAATAATTCAGGCTACCTGCAATTTCACTTCAGAACCTGTGGCCTACTTTAACAAACATCTTTCTTAATCATATTTCAATATAGGCCTATTACCTGCTTAAACAACACAGACCAATGACAAAAACCAGTGTGAAATTAGGCTACATAAACTATACTTGTAAAACATGTTTCTTAATTATATTTCAATATATTACCAAATTAAAAAAAAAAAAAAAAACAGCAACAACACGGAAAATGAGGAAAACCTGTGTAAAATTAACACACTTGCAATAGGCACACATTTTCGTAGATTTTTATCTCCAGGCAACCTAACTTTTAATGAGAGCCTTGACACTGTATTTCCTGAGCCAGTGCTGGGATGTCTGGAGTGACGTTCGTAACAGCCAAACGAAAGTCAATGTGCACATCCAGTCTGTTGCGTGCCTTTGTTTTGATGGTGACCAGCATGCTGAAAGCAGTTTCTGACAGGTACGTTGTGGCAAAAGGCAAGATGAGTCTGGTGATCGCATGATGAGCAATCCTGGGAGCAACTACTGCTCCCTTTACCAACCAAAACCGCTTGTATCCATGCTCATCGTAGAACCGCTTGCAGAGAGAATTGGACTTTATATCCACGAGCTCATCCTCAGCCTGGAGGTGCTCCACATCTTCTTCTTTAGCGAGAAATGGGTCCATCACCCATGCGTCTTTTGAGATATGTTCATTAATATCCAAAAAACGCGAGCACATCTCCTCTTGAAACTGATCCATGTGGCAGGTGAATTGTCTGGCCAAAGCATCAGTTAGCTTCCCCCCTGATTGTTGTAGTACCAAGGGAAACTGTCGCAGGTCCCCCTTTCCCAATTTATTCCGTCTGTACTCCACTTTGCGCAAAAACGCATCCACTGTCTCTTTGCACTCCATGACGGTGGCGTCCGTGGCCTGCATACGTTTGTTTGCCTCATTGTACAGACTGAATATCTCCGCAAGATACGCAGTCTTGATGAGAAACTCGACTGTCATTTCGTCCGGTAGTTTCATGTTGTGCACGGCTAAGAATTCTTGTATTTGTTGTTTAAGTTCCATGAATCGCAGCAACACTTTCCCACGAGAAAGCCAGCGGACTTCGGTATGAAGGAGGAGTGTCTGATGCGTCTCATCCTCACACAGCTGTGCAAAGATTCTTTTGTTGACCGGACGAGCTTTTATAAAGTTTACTATTTGTGGCAGCGGGGGCGTGGTCAAGCGCCGGTCTGTGACAGGAGGGCGGAGTCAGGGAAGGTGAGTGGCAGAATCACTACACCTGAGAGCAATTAACCTGTGTTTGTGTGTCTTCCCAGTGACCGCGCCCTATATAGGGAGGGAGAGCAGAGGAGCTCTTCCCTGAACAGACACCCGTTGTGTGTGTGTGTGTCTGTCTGAGTGAATGTTATGCTGAAAAGTGTGACAATAAATACTAAATTGGAACTTGATCTCTGTCCTGCCGTCCTCTGTGCTCCACCCACCTGCGCCGAACTGCCACAGTCCTTTATCAGGGTAGCTCTGTCTGCTGAAAACATAGGGGCTTTACCAGATTTAGAAGGGCCGAATACAGATTTGATGGCGTTGAAGAACTGTTTTGTATTGTTAGTATCAACATAATGTTGTACTTCCTCTGCTTTCTTTTCCCACCACTGGTCCTTCATCCTCCTGATCTTGCATTGAGCCTGGGCCTTGAAGGATTTGAAACTTTCCTTCTTCTGTGTGGAATCTTGGTCATTCTGCCATTCAGTGAATGCCTTGTTCTTTCTGGAGAGAAGGTCCTCAGTGGCACTGTTGTTTTCATCAAACCAGTCTTGGTGAGAGCACAATTTATGTCCAAGCACTGACTTTGCTGCCTCTGTCACCATGTCTTTGAATTGGTTCCACCTTTGAGTTGGGCCTCCAGTCAAAGGTTCAGTAGCATGCAGCTCATTCTCAAGAGTTTATTGAAGTTTCCAGATGATGGACAGTTCTTGCAGTTTAACGATGTTTAAGGTGGTGCAAGTAGTTTTGGGACGTTTGGGAAAAGGGCAGGCAATATGTAAGTTGAGGGTGGCACAAACTAGCCTATGGTCTGTCCAGCACTTAGCTCCTCTCATTGCTCGTGTGATGCAAACATCCTGTGCATCCCTCTGGCAAACAACAACAGTCAATCAGATGCCACTGTCCAGATCTGGGGTGCATCCAGGTAGTTTTGTACTTGTTGGCTTGTCTGAAGACAGTGTTCATAATGAGGAGCTCAAATTCAGTATACTTGCTTAGCAATAAGAAGCCATCGCTGTTCATTTTTCCCACTCCATTTTGCCAAGGACTCCCTTTCACTGATTGTCGTCACAGCCAACGTGGGCATTGAAATCTCCCATCAAGATTAGTTTGTCATTGTCAGGAACTGAGCGTAGAATGGAAGTGAGGTCGGCATAAAAACGCTCAATCGTCTCCTCTGAGCTGGTCAGGGTTGGGGCATATGATTGTGGCATGCCACTTGTTCAGTAGTAAGTGTAACTTCATCAGCTGCTCATTGAGCCGAGTGGGCAAGTAGGGAAGATGTTTAGACAGATTTGATTTGATGGCAAACACAACTCCATGAATTCTGTTCTCATTCTCAGCCTTTCCCTTCCAAAAGAAAGTGCATCCACCAGAGAGTTCATTGTTGCCCCTTTTCCACCAAAGCAGTTCCAGAGCTGGTTCGGGGCCAGTGCTTAGTTTGGAACTGGGTTTTCTGTTTCCACTGAGCAAAGAACTGGCTCTGGGCCAGAAAAACCGGTTCCAGGCTAGCACCAACTCTTTGCTGGGCCAGAGGAAAAAAACGCTTATGTCAGCGGGGGGGCGGAGTTGTTAGGACCAACAACAATCACAAGACCGTGAAAGGTTGCCATTTTTAAGCGACGAGAAGCAGCAGCTGTACAAACGCGAAGTCATCCATTATTATTGTTGTTGTTGCTGCTGCTTCTTCTCCATGTTGTTGTTGCTTCAATGTTCATGCAAACGCTGTGACGTAACTGATGTATACAACGACGTAACTGACGTATACAGTGAAGTAATGACGTGGCTCCCCTTAGCACCGCAAGCTATGGAAAAGCAAACTGGTTCTCAGCTGGCTCGCAAGTTGAACGAGTTGTGAACCAGCACCAGCACTGGCCCCGAACCAGCCCTGGAACTGATTTGGTGGAAAAGGGGTATAAGGGACTAAGGGACCCCTCATGGCAGCCGCTGGGAGTTTTAGCTCTCTGTTTTGAATTTTTTCGTTATTATTTGTTGGTTTGTCTTACATGATTTGGATAGATGTTTTCCTAATGATGGTTTTGATTGTTTGGCGCTTTATTCAAGATCTCAAGGATGTTTTGAGTCTGTTTTTGGTCTCAAAATATTTTTTAACAACTACAAAAATGGCGGGAAGTTTAAAATCAATTTAGCGAAGTGTGGGTTTAAGAAGACGTCTTTCAGTGTCTTAAAATGAAACAAACATGGCCAGACGTCTCTCCTTGTTGCTGGACATGATCCTCCCGTGGACATAACTATCTTTGTGGACGTGTCTTGAAACCCCGGACCTGTATCTTCACTTCCGAACTTATTGTTTTCAAACGCTGCTTTGGTCGCAAATTTGCATGTTCATTCAACCATCACGACGTACACAAGGAACGAATTGTTTAAACTTCTCCGTGTTTCTGATACTTCGCTTCCTGTTTCAATACTTTCTGAACTAAAAAACGCTGGTATTTTTCGCTATCGTGGAAGCCAAGCTGGACGCAGGAAAATTCCCACTATCATTTCATCCGAAGAGACTCGTGTTGCTTCGACAAGTTTCGCCTCGTTGCGTACTGGTATCGTAAATAGCAATTTGATTTTGATTTCTCTACGGGCTCCACTGGAATTTGTTCAACGTCCTCAGCTCTGTAATTTTGCTCTCATCAATGCCAGGTCTATTAGAAACAAGACTCTTATGCTCAATGATTTTATTATTGAGCATGATGTTGACATTTTAGCAATCACTGAAACTTGGCTTCGCGATAATGATTTCGATGCTTTCTTTTGTTTTGATATCTGTCCCGCTGGTTGTAATTTCTTTCATGATCCCAGGACTATTTCTGATGGCGGTGGCATTGCCCTCCTGACTAGGAAACCTTTCAAAGTAGTCAAACAACAGCTTTTAAGATTTTAAGAGCTTTGAGGCCTATGAAGCGGTCTTGAAATCGTATGGAAATTACAACCTGAGACTGGTTAATATTTATCGTCCTCCTCCGTCTACTACAAATGGTCTTAGCGTTGCTCTATTTCTGGATGAATTTTCTACATATCTTGAACACCTAAATCTGGCTCCTGGACTTTTATTAATGGCTGGTGACTTTAATTTCCATATAGATCAACCAAATGACTTGGACTCAAGGCGGTTTATGAGTATTTTGGACTCTTTTGATTTGAAGCAACATGTTGTTGGTGCTACTCACCGAGATGGCCACACTCTCGATTTGATCATCACACGGGCCAATGCCTTGTCTCTAACTGTTGTGTGGGCGATCGCATTTCTGATCATTTTGCCATCCATTGCAAGTTGCAGTTCAAAAAACCTCCTCTTGAAAGGAAAGAAATATCTTTTCGCAAGATATGCTCCATTGATTTTACCGAGTTCTGTCACGAACTCAGTAACTCCTGTTTGATTTTGGACCCTGCTGATGATCTTGAAGTCCTCGTTGGACAATATAACGTCACTCTGAAATCGATGCTTGATGCTCATGCCCCTCTGAAGACAAAAATTGTAAATATTCGTCCTTACTCTCCATGGTTTACAGATGAGATCGCCAATGAAAAGAAAAAGAGGAGGGCGCTTGAGTGGCGCTGAAGATCGTCAGGCTTGTCTAGTGATTATCACTGCTATGTTATTCAGTGTGATGTTGTAAATAGTCTGCTGAGGACATCGAAGATTTCTTACTATCGTGATGTTATTGAGGGCTCAAATAACAATCAGAGTTTTCTTTTTGAGACTGTCGACAAGCTATTACACACCAAGGTTGAGGCTCACTATCCTTCATCTTTTTTGGACCACGCCCTGGCGAATGAATTTGTTAACTTTTTCTGTGAGATAATAGTTAACCTACAATCTTCATTGGACTCTCTTGCAGATGTCTCTGGGTCTACACCTGTTGTTCTGGATACCTCGCCTCCTGCAAGTTGTGTTATCAAGCTTTACGGCGGTCACCGAAGAGCAGCTATCCAGTCTTGTTTGTTCTTCCAAGATAAAGTCATGTGCTTTAGATCCAGTTCCAGCTTCTGTCTTGAAAGAATGCTTGACAGTTTTACTCCCGGTCATGATGAAAATTGTGAACTTGTCTATTGACTCTGCTATGGTACCAGACTGTTTTAAACTAGCTCTTTTGAACCCTTTACTTAAGAAGCCACGCCTTGATTTTGAAATTTTTGCTCATTTCAGGCCTATTTCAAACCTAATATTTATTTCTAAACTCACTGAAAAAGTAGTTGCTATCCAGCTTGTTGACTATATAATATGTAATAATTTAGATGAAATTTTTCAGTCCGCCTATAAGCAGCTTCATAGTACTGAGACTGCACTAGTTAGAGTTAACAGTGACATTCTTGTTGCTTTAGACAACCATCAGTCCGTTATATTGCTACTCCTGGATTTATCGGCTGCATTTGATACTGTAGACCAGTGGTTCCCAACCTGGGGGTCGCGACCCCAGGGGGGTCGCCAAAGATCCATGGGGGGTCGCGAAGCCCTCTTGATTTTAAGGGGATTGATAATTTTAATGCAAGTCATATATGTTAAATAAATGAGAGAGCATTTAATTCATATACAGTATGTTACAAAACCAACAAAATTCAAGGGCTGCATTAAACATGTATTAGGTATTTAAATACATAAACAAAAAATAAGTTACGATAGGACAGTTATCACGAGAAACAGTGTGTGACGTCACGTCATTGCTTCTTGTGCAGTGCTGCACAGCCGTTGCTAGCAACATAAACTGTGCTGGGAACTGTGAAAGATGGCGAATCGTCAGGTAGAAGAGACTGCGGAATGTGTCAAAAAGAAAAAGAGGGGGTACCAAGAAAGTATTTAGAGTTTGGTTTCATAGAAGCAATGGATAAAATTAAAGCTGAATGTGTCTTTTGTCATGAGAAACTAGCCAACGAAAGTTTGAAGCCCTGCAAGCTGAAGCTACACCAGACAACTAAACATCCCGAGACGGTGGGTAAACTGAAAGAGTTTTTTCTAGAAAACGAGAGCTTGTTGTCGCTAACAGGCCCCAAAACATCAAGGACCATTTCTTTAGGGCTGGCAGCGACCAGAGGCAAGCAACGATTGCATCTTTTGAGTGCTCTCTCCTAATTGCCAAAGCCAAAAAGCCGCACAGCATCGGTGAGACACTGATTAAACCTGCTTGCATTAAAATGGCTGATATACTGTGTGGACCGCAGGTGGCTAACAAATTAAAGACTGTACCACTGTCTGACAACACAGTGAAAGACAGAATTGACAGAATGGCAGGAAACGTTGAGCGCACACTCGTCGAAAAACTCAAGACCAGCCCGTTTTCAATCCAGCTGGATGAAACCACCACTGTGGCGGAGGAAGCAATCCTCATTCTTTATGTACAGTACATTGAGGAAAGTGAGCTTAAACAAGACATTCTTATGTCTGTCAATCTCACATCCACCACAAGAGGAGCGGATATATTCAGTGTAGTTGACACATACTTCACAAGCCACAACATTCCCTATGAAAATATAGTTGCATGCTGCACAGATGGAGCTGCATCAATGATGGGGAAAAATAAGGGCTTCAACAGCTGTTTGAAAGAGAAGGCACCACACTGCTTAGTCTTTCACTGTATGATACACAGACACGCACTGGCAGGCAAACACCTCTGCGAAGACCTGAACGAAACCTTAAAGACTGTGGTCAAAATAGTGTGGCAGCGGGGGCGTGGTCAAGCACCGGTCTGTGACAGGAGGGCGGAGTCAGGGAAGGTGAGTGGCAGAATCACTACACCTGAGAGCAATTAACCTGTGTTTGTGTGTCTTCCCAGTGACCGCGCCCTATATAGGGAGGGAGAGCAGAGAGCAGAGGAGCTCTTCCCTGAACAGACACCCGTCGTGTGTGTGTGTGTGTCTGTCTGAGTGAATGTTATGCTGAAAAGTGTGACAATAAATACTAAATTGGAACTTCATCTCTGTCCTGCCGTCCTCTGTGCTCCACCCACCTGCGCCGCCTGGTCAAGGATTCCTTCGGCGTCGTGGTTGTTGGCCCTCAGCCACCGCCAGCAGGCGTCCCGGAGCTGCTGGCCAAATGCGAACGGCCGGCCGACTTCCTCCAAGCGCAGCGCACGGAAGCGCTGGTGCTGCTGTTCTGGAGTGCGCCCCACGCGCTGGAGGACGGCCTGGCAGAGGTCCGCGTAGGCCAGCCGGCGGTCGGTGGGGAGCTGTAGCGCGGCCAGCTGTGCTTCTCCCGTGAGCAGGGGGAGGAGGCGCGCCGCGCGCTGCTCCATCGGCCACCCCGAGGCTTCGGCGACTTGCTCAAAGAGCGTGATGAACGCCTCGGGGTCGTCCTGCGGGCCCATCTTGGTGACGGTGAGGGGAGACGGGCCCACGGTAGGAGCGCTGGTGGGCCCCGCCGACGCGAGGAGGTGCCGGAACGCCTGTCGATCTTCTTGTTGGGCCAACACCAGGGCCTCGAACTGCTCTTCTTGCTCCTTTCGGAGGGTGAGTAGCGCCTGGTGCTGGCTTTGCTGGGTCATGGCGAGGGCGTGGACCAGTTCAGTGAACAGGGAGGACTCCATGGGACTGTGAGGCTGCTGTGCTCCAGGTCCCGGGTTTCGGTACCACTGTGGCAGTTCGGCGCAGGTGGGTGGAGCACAGAGGACGGCAGGACAGAGATCAAGTTCCAATTTAGTATTTATTGTCACACTTTTCAGCATAACATTCACTCAGACAGACACACACACACACACACACGACAGGTGTCTGTTCAGGGAAGAGCTCCTCTGCTCTCTGCTCTCCCTCCCTATATAGGGCGCAGTCACTGGGAAGACACACAAACACAGGTTTATTGCTCTCAGGTGTCGTGATTCTGCCACTCACCTTCCCTGACTCCGCCCTCCTGTCACAGACCGGCGCTTGACCACACCCCCGCTGCCACAAGGACAAAGAAGGCATCAATAACTGATGGAACAAGCACTTCAGCCAGTTGCTCAACTGCCCGTCATTGGTAGCGCAATTGGCACTGGAGCAGATTGTCCAACAGCCAACCCTTGAAGAACTGAATGAGCCTCTTACTTTCAGGGAGAACAAGAAAGCAAGCAACCAGATGAACTGTACCAAGCCTTTGGGACAAGATGGAATTCCTGCTGAACTGTACAAGATTTTAGATGGGGAGTCACTGCAGGCTTTTCCCAAAGTTCTAACATGTATCTGGGAAGAAGAAGAAATGCCTTCTGATTTCAAAGACACTACAATTATCGCCCTGTATGAAAACAAATGCTCACAAGCTGAATGTGAGAATTACAGGGGCATCTCAATGTTTTCAGTAGCTGGCAAGATCCTTGCATGTATCATCCTGAATAGGATTTCATCAATGTCTGAATGCAACCTCCCTGAGTCACAGTGCAGTTTACATGCTAAGTGATCCACCGTTGACATGATCTTCACCATCAGGCAAGTCTAAGAGAAATACCGAGAGCAGAATATGAATCTTTACTCAGTTTTCATTGACCTGCCAAAAGCCTTCGACACGGTCAACAGAGAGGTGCTGTGGGTTGTCCTTAGGAAACTGGGCTGTCCGATGAAGTTCATGAAACTCCTCCAGCTGTTCCATGATGACATGATGGGAGAAAAATTGTTAGGCAGAGCACCGTTGGCAAGCTTCAACATTAGTAATGGTGTGAAACAGGGCTGCGTCCTTGCATCGGTCCTGTTCAGCCTGTTCTTTGCTCAAGTTCTGCTGTACACTGTCAAAGACCTCAACCTCAGGATTTACAGTGAGGAAAACAAATATTTGATCCCTTGCTGATTTTGTTGGTTTGGCCACTAATAAAGACTCGATCAGTCTGTAATATTAATGGTAGGTGTAGTCTAACATGCTGAGACAGAATATCACAAAGAAAATCAAGAAATCGACTTTAAAGAATTTGTATTAATTTATTTGCATTTTATTGAGGAAAATAAGTATTTGAACCCTCTTGCCAAAAGGACTTAGTACTTTGTGGCAAACCCCTTATTAGCAAGCACAGAGGTCAGACATTTTTCGTAGTTGATGACCAGGTTTCTGCACATATTAGGAGGAATTTTGGTCCACTCTTCTTTGCAAATGACCTCTAAATCATCAAGATTCCGTGGCTGTTGCTTGGCAACTCTGAGCTTCAGCTCTCTCCATAGATTTTCTATAGGATTCAGGTCCGGAGACTGGCTGGGCCACTCCATGACCTTGATATGTTTCTTCTTCAGCCATTCCTTGGTTGCCTTGGCTGTATGCTTTGGGTCATTATCCTGCTGGAAGACCCATCCACGATCCATTTTAAGCTTCCTGGCAGAGGGAAGGAGGTTTTAACTTAGGATTTTACGGTACATGGCTCCGTCCATCCTCCCATTGATACGGTGAAGTAGCCCTGTGCAGAAAAACACCCCCAAAGCATAATGTTACCACCTCCATGCTTGACAGTGGGGATGGTGTTCTTGGGGTCATAAGCAGCATGTCTCTCCCTCCAGACACAACGGGTTGAATTGATGCCAAAGAGCTCAATTTTGGTCTCATCTGACCATAACACCTTCTCCCAGTCACTCTCCAAGTCATTCAGATGTTCATTGGCAAAGTTCAGGCGGGCCTGCACATGTGCTTTCTTAAGCAGGGGTACTTTGCGAGCACTGCAAGATGTTAGACCATTGCGGTGTAAAGTGTTACCAACTATTTGTTTGGTGACTGTGATCTCAGCTGCTTTAAGATCATCCACTAACTCTGCCCGTGTTGTATTAGGTCTATTTCTCACCGTTCTCATGATCCTGGAAACCCCATGAGGTGAGATCTTGTTTGGAGCCCCAGACCTAGGTCAATTGATGATCATGTTGTGAGTCTTGTACTTGCGCACAATTGCACCAACAGTTGTCACCTTAACGCCCAGCTTCTTGCTAATGGTTTTGTAGCCCATACCGGTCTTGTGCAGGTCTACAATCTTCTCCCTTAAATCCACAGAAAGCTCTTTAGTCTTTCCCATGTTGGAGAGTTTGGAGTCTGACAAACTGATTGATTCTGTGGCCAGGTGGCTTTTATACAAGTCATTAGTGATATCAGGTGTCTTCAATTTAGGTGACAAGGTAATTTGGAGAGTCTAACTTGTCTGTATTAACAAGAACTCTTGATGGTTACTAGGGGATCAAATACTTCTTTTTCTCAATAAAATACAAATAAATTAATATAGATATTTAAAAGTTATTTTCTGGATTTTCTTTTTGATATTCTGTCTCCACATGTTAGAATACACCTACCATTAAAATTACAGACTGATCAAGTCTTTCTTAGTGGGTAAACCAACAAAATCAGCAAGGGATCAAATACTTGTTTTCCCCACTGTATGTCAGATAAACAGTTCATTGTAGGAGCACAATTTCCTGGACAGTTCACTGTACGAGCTTCGCCGTCTCAAAGCAAAAATGAAGATCCTGGAAAAACTCCTCACAAAAGCTTTGTTCGCTGATGATTGTGCCCTGATGGCCCACCAAGAGAACCATCTTCAAACTATTGTCAATACATTCTCAGAGACATCCAAACTATTTGGCCTGACAGTCAGCCTCAAGAAGACTGAAGTTCTTTCCCAACCTTCCTTCAATTGTACAGGTAGTCGTTGACTTACGACCTATGTGACTTACGACCGATCGACTTTATGACCGTCTGGTTATGACTGGCAAGTGTTTCCCAGCTGAGCTAGCTGAGTGTACTACAGTTTCCGCCCCAACTCCCGACAGCGCCTCTCGCCGCGTACAACAGTTTCCGCCCCAGCTCCAGGCACATGCGCAGTCTCTCGCGCACTCAGTCATACAGTTTCCGCCCCAGCTCCAGGCAAATATGCAGTCTCCCTTGCGCTCCCTCACGCACTCCATCATACAGTTTCCGCCCCAGCTCCAGGCACATGCACAGTCTCTCTCGCGCTCTCTCACACACTGGTCATACAGTTCCTGGTTTATGAAACGAGCAAATCCTCCCACCAGCCCGAGCGCTGCAACAGCTGATGATGACATAGACGACCCACAGCCAAGCACCAGGGATGCCAGCGGTCACTAAGTTTTGTATTTTGCTATGTTTTACATTTGTATTTTGGTATGTTTCAAACTAAAATATTTTCTATTTTTCACACCTGTATTTCATATTTTTTGTTTTGCATATATTAAAGGAATTGTACACAGTGTAGGCAGTGTAGTATGGAGTGTTTGACTTAAACCAAATAATGAGCCAAGGTAATGAAATAAAATGTTGATAAAATAAGACTTTAAGATGATTACAATGTCATTACACATCACAATATACTTACGTTCATTTAACATAGGCCGACTTACGACCAGATCGGTTTACGACCGGTCAGTCGTAACCAAACGCAATCGTAAGTCGACGACTACCTGTATGCCACAGCCACTATGCATCACCACTGATGGCACTCAACTGAGGAACGTACATGCCTTCATGTACAGTGGTGCTTGAAAGCTTGTGAACCCTTTAGAATTTTCTATATTTCTTCATAAACATGACCTAAAACATCATCAGATTTTCACACAAGTCCTTAAAGTAGATAAAGAGAACCCAGTTAAACAAACAAGACAAAAATATTATACTTGGTCATTTATTTATTGAGTAAAATGATCCAATATTACATATCTGTGAGTGGCAAAAGTATGTGAACCTTTGCTTTCAGTATCTGGTGTGACCCCACTTGTGCAGCAATGACTGCAACTAAACGTTTCCGGTAACTGTTGATCAGTCCTGCACACTAGCTTGGAGGAATTTTAGCGCATTCCTCCATATAGAACAGCTTCAACTCTGGGATGTTGGTGGGTTTCCTCACATGAGCTGCTTGTTCAGGTTCTTCCACAATATTTTGATTGGATTAAGGTCAGGACTTTGACTTGGCCATTCCAAAACATTAACTTTATTCTTCTTTAACCATTCTTTGGTAGAACGACTTGTGTGCTTAGGGTTGTTGTCTTGCTGCATTACCCACCTTCTCTTAAGATTCAGTTCATGGACAGATGTCCAGACATTCTCCTTTAGAATTTGCTGGTATAATTCAGAAATCATTGTTCCATCAATGATGGCAAGCCGTCCTGGACCAGATGCAGCAACACAGGCCCAAACCATGATACTACAATCACCATGTTTCACAGATGGGATAAGGTTCTTATGCTGGAATGCAGTGTTTTCCTTTCTCCAAACATAACACTTCTCATTTAAACCAAAAAGTTCTATTTTGGTCTCATATGTCCACACAACATTTTTCCAATAGCCTTCTGGCTTGTCCACATGCTCTTTAGCAAACTGCAGATGAGCAGCAATGTTCTTTTTGGAGAGTAGTGGCTTTCTCCTTGCAACCCTGCCATGCACACCACTGTTGTTCAGTGTTCTCCTGATGGTGGACTCATGAACATTGACATTAGCCAATGTGAGCAAGGCCTTCAGTTGCTTAGAAGTTACCCTGGGGTCCTTTGTTACCTCGCCAACTATTACACGCCTTGCTCTTGAAGTGATCTTTGTTGGTCGACCACTCCTGGGGAGGGTAACAATGGTCTTGAATTTCGTCCATTTGTTCACAATCTGTCTGACTGTGGATTAGTGGAGTCCAAACACTTTAGAGATGATTTTGTAACCTTTTCCAGCCTGATGAGCATCAACAACGCTTTTTCTGAGGTCCACGGAAATCTCCTTTGTTCGTGCCATGATACACTTCCACAAACGTGTTGTAAAGATCAGACTTTGATAGATCCCTGTTCTTTAAATCAAACAGGGTGCCCACTCACACCTGATTGTTATCCCATTGACTGAAAACACCTGACTCTAATTTCACCTTCAAATTACCTGCTAATCCTAGAGGTTCACATACTGTACTTTTCCCACTCACAGATATGTAATATTGGATCATTTTCCTCAATAAATAAATGACCAAGTATAATATTTTTGTCTCATTTGTTTAACTGGGTTCTCTTTATCTACTTTTAGCACTTGTGTGAAAATCTGATGTTTTAGGTCATCTTTATGCAGAAATATAGAAAATTCTAAAGGTTTCACAAACTTTCAAGCACCACTGTATCTTAGGAACACAATTTCCAGTGATGGCTGCCTCGACAAGGAAATCACAACCTGAATCCAGAAAGCCAGTCAGACGATAGGGAAACTCCATTCCAGAATTTTGCAGCATGAAGATATCTGCATGTCAACAAAGTTGAAGGTGTACATTGCAGTAGCCTCACTCTTGTATGGTTGCGAAACCTGGACTGTCTACCGCAGACACATCAAACAGCTGTAACAATTCCACACACAGTCCCTTCGACAGATTATGCAGATTCACTGGCAAGTTAAAATCTCAAACACTGCTGTTCTTGACAGAGCGAATACCACAAGCATCAAGGCAAAGCTGCTCCAGGCCCAGATACAGTGGTGCATAAAAGTTTGTAAACCCTTTTGAATTTTCTATATTTCTCCATAAATATGACTGTGGCAGCAGGGGCGTGGCCAAGCACAGTCTGTGAATGGAGGGCAGGGTCAGGGAAGGTAAGTGGCTAAGTCATTCCACCTGCTGTCAACTAGTGTGTGTTTCTGTGTATTACAGGGATGGAGCATAAAAGGAAGGAGAGAGCAGAGAAAAGGGGCTCCCTCCCGACCACAATGCATGTGTGAGTGAGTGAGTGAGTGAGTGAGTGAGTGAGTGAGTGAGTGAAAGCAAGCGAAAGCAAGCTGAAAAGCCAAATAAAGTGTTTGTGTATGAACATCAACTCTCGCCTGCCATGCTTCTGTGCTCCACCCACATCAGGAACTGCTACAGTGGTGCCAAAACCCGGGAGCACAGAACGGAACCACCCCATGGAGTCCTCCCCATTTGAAGAGCTCATCCTTGCCCTCGCGACCGCCCAGCAGAACCAGCATCAGGCGCTGATCACCCTCCAAAAGGAACAAGAGCAATGCTTCGAAGCCTTGATGCTGGCGCAGCAGGAAGATCGCCAGGTGATCTGGCACCTCTTCACGTCAGCAGGGGCGTCGACCACAGCAGCCGGCACCCTCATGAAGATGGGCCCACAGGACGATCCAGAAGCGTTCCTTTTCCTCTTTGAGCAAGCAGCCGAGGTGGGGGGTGGCTGCTGGAGCAGCGCACGGTACGCCTCCTCCCACTCCTCACTGGCGAGGCACAGCTCGCAGTGCAGCAGCTCCCTGCTGACAGCCGACTGGTGTATGCTGACCTGAGGAAAGCCATCCTGCAGCGGGTCGGCCCTCCCCGGAACAACATCACCAGCACTTCCGGACGCTGGCGTTAGAGGAGGCCGGCCAGCTGGCCATTTGCATTCGGCCAGCAACTCCGGGACGCCTGCCGGTGGTGGCTGAGGGCGGAAGTCCACGACGCCAATGAGATCATCGATCTGGTGGCACTGGAACAGTTTATCTCTTGACTTCCAGAAGGAATGGCAGAATGGGTCCAGTGTCATCACCCGGCATCACTGGAACGAGCCATTGAGCTGGTGGAGGACCATCTGGAGGCGGCTCCGACAACAGGGAGACGAGGCACCTCCCCTCCCCTCACTTCTCTTCTCTCTCCCCCATCTCTCGTTCCCCTCCCCACCCCGTCCCTCTGTCACGGAGGCAGCGGCCGGCTCCTCCCCAGCTGGCCCTTTGCACCCGTGGTGTCCTCCCATCTCCCTCTTCCATGTCTGTGTTGTCATCTCCTCAGGTGAGTGACACCCATAACACCAGTGCATAGGGAAAGCCTGGGCTGGTGTGCTGGAGCAGCGGGGAATCGGAGCATCTCCAGAGTCGGAGCTCCGCAAGGGAGGTGGGAGCTGCAATCCGGATCCCCGACATGCCAGAAACCGCCCCTGATCAGGCCAGAATGTATCGCATACCACTAAGTGTTCAAGGGGATACATATCATGCTTTGGTGGATTCCGGTTGTAATCAGACCTCAATCCACCAACACCTGGTGCAAGGTGAGGCATTGGGGAGAGCACAAGCGGTGAAAGTGTTGTGTGTGCATGGGGATGTTCACAATTATCCCTTAGTGTCTGTCCGTATTCTATTCCGGGGCCAAATGCATAGAGTAAAGGTGGCGGTTAGTCCTCGTCTCACCCACTCGTTGATTTTGGGTTCTGATTGGTCAAAAGTTGATGGAATATTTAACACATAGTGGGTCCTACACTAGTAGGTCATGGGAAGATCCCAGTGTGGCATTGACTGGAGAAGCGGTCACAGAGCCATCTACGTCAACACCGCATCAGAGTGAGGAGCAGCCCAGTCCTCCTCCCTCTCTCGGGGATTCCCTTGGGGATTTCCCATTAGAGCAGTCACGACATGAGACTCTGCAGCATGCATTTGACCAAATGAGAGTACTCAATGGTCAAACGCTTCAGCCAAGCGCGACACTGACCTTCCCTTATTTTGCTATTATTAAAGCTAGATTGTACCGAGTGATGAAAGACACTCAAACTAATGAATGAATAACCCAATTGTTAATCCCAAAGAGCTGCAGGGAACTTGTATTCCATGCAGCTCACTTTAATCCCATGGCTGGACACTTGGGGCAAGATAAAACACTAGCCCGGTTAATAGCCCAGTTCTATTAGCCAGGGATTCGCAGGGATGTCCATCGGTGCTGTGTGGCATGCCATGAATGCCAATTAGTAAATCCTGCAGCCACTCCAAAAGCACCATTGCACCCTCTTCCTCTAATCGAGACCCTGTTTGAGCGAATTGGGCGATTAGATCGGTCAGCATGGGGATATCGGTTTGTTTTAGTTCTGGTGGACTATGCAATGCAATATCCGGAAGCGGTGCCTCTCTGCAATATCTCAGCATGCAGTATCGTGGAAGCGCTCTTCCGCTTTATCTCCCGGGTCAGGATTCCGGAAGAAATCCTGACAGACCAAGGCACTTCGTTTATGTCACGCACACTGCGTGAGCTGTATGGGTTATTAGGGATTAAGTCTATCCACACCAGTGTCGATCACCCACAAATGGATGGCTAGTAGAGTGATTTAACCAAACACTCAAGAACATAATCCGGAAATACGTAAATGAAGATGCGCGTAATTGGGATAAGTGGCTCAAGCCCCTGTTATTTGCAGTACGAGAGGTCCTGCAAGCCTCCATGGGGTTTTCTCCCTTTGAATTATTATATGGGCATAAACCGCATGGCATTCTGGACGTGCTACGGGAAAATTGGGAGGAGGGACCTTCACCTAGCAAAAACAAAATCCAGTATGTTCTTGACCTGTGCGCAAAACTCCACACCCTCACACACCTAACCCAGGAGAATTTGCGGCAGGCACAAGAACATCAAAGCTGGCTGTATGACAGGGGCATGCACCTTAGAGAGTTCATGCCAGGAGACAAAGTGTTTGTATTATTGCCCACGTTGAGACCCAAATTAGTCGCCAAGTGGCAAGGGCCTTTCGAGGTCACACGGCGAGTCAGGGACGTCGACTATGAGGTGAGGCGAATAGATAGGGGTGGGGAATTGCAAATCTACCACCTCAACCTTTTAAAATGCTGGAATGAGGGGGTCCCCATGGCATTGGAGTCGGTAGTCCCGGAGAAGGCGGAGCTGGGGCAGAAGGTGAAAAAGATAACATCTCGGACCACTCCTTGTGGAGACCACCTCCCACCGGCCCAACTCACAGAGGTGGCCAAGTTGCAAAAGGAATTTTCCAACGTGTTCTCACCCCTTCCTCATGTATGTACTCATCTCATAGAACACCACATCGAAACGACCCCGGGGGTGGTAGTGCGTAGCCGCCCTTACCGCTTGCCCGAACACAAGAAAAAGGTGGTTCAGGATGAACTCAAGGCCATGCTCGAAATGGGCATAATTGAGGAGTCACACAGTGACTGGAGCAGCCCAGTGGTCCTGGTTCCCAAGACTGACGGGTCGGTCTGGTTATGTGTGGACTATAGAAAGGTCAACACGGTGTCTAAATTTGACGCATACCCAATGCCTCGCATTGATGAGTTGCTTGATCAGTTAGGCACTGCTTGCTTTTATTCGACACTGGATCTAACAAAGGGATATTGGCAGATCCCCTTGACTCCTCTATCCCGAGAGAAAACGGCCTTTTCCACACCATTTGGTTTACACCAATTTGTCACGCTCCCTTTTGGGTTGTTTGGGGTGCCCGCGATGTTCCAGTAGCTTATGGACAGGGTCCTCTGCCCTCATGCTGCCTAAGCGGCCGCCTATCTGGACAACATAATAATCTATAGCCATGATTGGCCGTGGCACTTGGAACACCTGAGGGCCATTCTAAAGTCACTGAGGCGAGTGGGCCTCACAGCTAACCAGAAAAAGTGTGCAATTGGGCGGGTGGAAGTATGGTATCTGGGGTTCCACTTGGGTCATGGGCAGGTACGTCCCCAAATTAACAAGACTGCAACGATTGCAGCCTGCCCAAGGCCCAAGACCAAAAAGGAGGTGAGACGGTTCTTGGGGCTGGCTGGCTGGCTATTATCGTAGGTTTCTACATAATTATTTGGACGTCACCAGCCTGCTAACCGATCTCACTAAAAAGGGGGCTCCAGATCCAGTCCAGTGGATGGAGCAGTGCCAACAGGCCTTCTCTGAGGTAAAAGCTGCACTGTGTGGGGGGCCACTTTTACACTCCCCTGATTCTCTCTCCCCTTTATTTTGCAGACTGATGCATCGGACAGAGGGCTGGGGGCCATTTTGTCCCAGGAGGTGGAGGGCGAGGAGCGCCCCGTGTTGTACATCAGCCAGAAACTGTCGATCCGTGAAAGCAAGTACAGCACAATTGAGAAGGAGTGTCTTGCCATCAAGTGGGTGGTCCTCATCCTCCGATACTACCTGCTGGGGCGCCCTTTCACTCTCTGTTAGGACCACGCGCCCCTCCAGTGGCTCCACTGCATGAAGGATGCCAATGCGCGGATCACCCATTGGTATCTAGCCCTCCAGCCATTAAAGTTCAAGATGATCCACAGGCCGGGGGCACCGATGGTGGTGGCGGACTTCCTGTCCTGTCGGGGGGGAGGGGGAGTCAGCTTCAGGTCAGACGGCTCCACGGCCTGAGTCGGATGGTGGGGGTATGTGGCAGTGGGGGCGTAGCCAAGCGGCAGTCTGTGAATAGAGGGCGGGGTCGGCGAAGGTCATTCCATCTGCTGTCAACTAATATATGTGTGTGTGTGTGTGTGCTTGTTACAGGGATGGAGCATAAAAGGAGGGAGAGTGCAGAGAAAAGGGGCTCCCTCCCGACCACACTGCATATGTGAGTGAGTGAGTGAGTGAGTGAGTGAGTGAGTGAGTGAGTGAAAGCAAGCGAAAGCAAGCTGAAAAGCCAAATAAAGTGTTTGTGTGTGAACATCAACTCTCGCCTGCCGTGCTTCTGTGCTCCACCCACATGGAACTGCTACAATGACCTAAAACATCATCAGATTTTCACACAAGTCCTAAAAGTAGATAAAGAGAACCCAGTTAAACAAATGAGACAAAAATATTATACTTGGTCATTTATTTATTGAGGAAAGTTATTTAATATTACATATCTGTGAGTGGCAAAATTGTGAACCTCTAGGATTAACAGTTAATTTGAAGGTGAAATTAGAGTCAGGTGTTTTCAATCAATGGGATGACAATCAGGTGTGAGTGGGCACCCTGTTTTATTTAAAAACGGGGATCTATCCAAGTCTGATCTTCACAACACATGTTTGTGGAAGTGTATCATGGCACAAACAAAGGAGATTTCTGAGGACCTCAGAAAAAGCGTTGTTGATGCTCATCAGGCTGGAAAAGGTTACAAAACCATCTCTAAAGAGTTTGGACTCCACCAATCCACAGTCAGACAGACTGTGTACAAATGGAGTAAATTCAAGACCATTGTTACCCTCCCCAGGAGTGGTCAACCAACAAAGATTGCTCCAAGAGCAAAGCGTGTAATAGTCGGCGAGGTCACAAAGGACCCCAAAGTAACTTTGAAGCAACTGAAGGCCTCTCTCACATTGGCTAATGTTAATGTTCAGGAGTCCACCATCAGGAGAACACTGAACAACAGTGGTGTGCATGGGAGGGATGCAAGAAGAAAGCCACTGCTTTACAAAAAGAACATTGCTGCTTGTCTGCACTTTGCTAAAAAGCATGTGGAAAAGCCAAAAGGCTATTGGAAAAATGATTTGTGGATGGATGAGACCAAAATAGAACTTTTTGGTTTAAATGAGAAGTGTTATGTTTGGAGAAAGGAAAATACTGCATTCCAGCATAAGAACCTTATCCCACCTGTGAAACATGGTGGTGGTACTATCATGGTTTGGGCCTGTTTTGCTGCATCTGGGCCAGGACGGCTTGTCATCATTGATAGAACAATGAATTCTGAATTCCAGTGAATTCAAAAGGAAAATGTCAGGACATCTGTCCATGAACTGAATCTCAAGAGAAGGTGGGTCATGCAGCAAGACAACGACCCTAAGCACACAAGTCGTTCTACCAAAGAATGGTTAAAGAAGAATAAAGTTAATGTTTTGGAATGGCCAAGTCAAAGTCCTGACCTTAATCCAATGGAAATGTTGTGGAAGGACCTGAAGCGAGCAGTTCATGTGAGGAAACCCACCAACATCCCAGAGTTGAAGTTGTTCTGTAAGGAGGAATGGGCTAAAATTCTTCCAAGCCGGTGGAATTTGGTGGAATTTCGGTAACACTTGATCAGTGTGGAAGTCCTGCACATTGATCAACAGTTACCGGAAATGTTTAGTTGCAGTTATTGCTGCACAAGGGGGTCACACCAGATACTGAAAGCAAAGGTTCACATACTTTTGCCACTCACAGATATGTAATATTGGATCATTTTCCTCAATAAATAAATGACCAAGTATAATATTTTTATCTCATTTGTTTAACTGAGTTCTCTTTATCTACTTTTAGGACCTGTGTGAAAATATGATGTTTTAGGTCATATTTATGCAGAAATATAGAAAATTATCAAGGGTACACAAACTTTCAAGCACCACTGCAGGTCACTATTTCAATGTAGGTCAATTTGTGGCATTTATCACTGTGGCAGCGGGGGCATGGTCAAGCATTGGTCTGTGACCAGAGGGCAGAATCAGGGAAGGTAAGTGGCAGAATCACTGCACCTGATGTGAGTTAATCTGTGTTTGTGTGTCTTCCCCAGTGACCGCGCCCTATATAAGGAGAGAGAGAGAGCAGAGGAAGGGAGCTTTCTCCCCAACCAGATGACTGATGTGTGTGTGTGTGTGTGTGTGTGTGTGTGTGTGTGTGTGTGTGTGTGTGCGTGCGTGACTGGGAGACTAGAAAAGCTGAAAAGCTGAAAATAAAGAGGTTTTTTTGGAACTCAGTTCTGGTCTGCCATACTTCTGTGCTCCACCCACCCGCTCAAAGTCCTACAGTGGTGCCGAAACCTGGGAGGAGCACAGAGGAGAACAGCCCCATGGAGTCCTCCCCCTTCACGGACCTGATCCACGCCCTTGCCACAGCCCAACAGAGCCAGCACCAGGCGCTGGTAGCCCTCCGAAAGGATCAAGCGCAAAAGTTTGAGGCCCTGGTGCTGGTGCAACAGGAAGATCATCAGGCGTTCCGGCACCTCCTCGCATCGGCGGGGTCCACCACCTCCACTGCCGTGGGCCCTCCCCACCTCACCCCAACAAAGATGGGCCTGCACAACGACCCCGAGACCTTCCTAGTGCTCTTCGAGCAAGCAGCAGAGGCCTGGGGCTGGCCATTGAAACAGCGCACGGCGCGCCTCCTCCCCCTGCTAACGGGCGAGCCGCAGCTGGCTGCACTACAGCTCCCCACCGACAGCCGGCTGGTCTACGCAGACCTGCGCCGGGCCATCCTCCAGCATGTGGGGCACACCCCAGAACAACAGCGCCAGCGCTTCCATGCTCTACACCTAGAGAAGGTCGGCTGGCCATTCACGTTTGGCCAGCAACTCCAGGATGCCTGCCGGCGGTGGCTGAGGGCTGACAACCGCTACGCCGAGGGAATCGTCGATCTGGTGGTACTGGTGCAGTTCATTGCCCTACTTCCCGAAGGGACTGCGGAGTGGGTCCAGTGCCACCACCCGGCGTTGCTGGATCAGGCCATCAAGTTGGCGGAGGATCATCTGGTGGCTGTTCCAACGGCAGGATCGCAGATCTCCTCTTCTCCTCTCTCTCTCTCTCCCCCTCCCCTTCTGTGTCTCGTCCTCACCCCGTTCCCCCACCGCAGAGGCAGGGGCCGGTGCACCCGTGGTGCCCTCCCATTTCCCGCTTCCATGTCTGTCTCTCTCCCCCCTCAGGTGAGTGAGCCCCAGAGTGCCGGTGCAGAGAGAGAGCCCGGGCCGGTTTGCTGGCACTGCGGGGAGCCGGGGGACCTCCAGCATCAGTGCTTGGCAATGGAGGTGGGCGCAGTGGTCCGGATCCCAGACGCGCCAGGAACCGCCCTCGATCGGGCCGGAGCATATCGCATACCAGTGAGTGTCCAAGGGGATACATATCAAGCTTTGGTGGACTCCGGCTGTAATCAGACCTCAATCCACCAAAGCCTGGTGCAAGACGAGGCATTGGGGGAGCACAATTGGTGAAGGTGTTGTGTGTGCACGGGGATGTTCACAACTACCCTTTAGTGTCAGTCCACATTCTATTTCGAAGGGAAAAATTTAGTGTAAAGGCAGCAGTTAATCCTCGCCTTACCCACTCGATAATTTTGGGGACTGATTGGCCGGGATTTCGGGAGTTAATGACTCATTTAGTGAAGAGTGGGTCCTACCATAGTTCAGCAGGAGGAGGTCCCGATGTGGCATTGGCGGGAGCAGCTGTCACAGAGCCGTTTACGTCATCTCCGTGTCAGAGTGAGGAGCAGCAGGCTCCTCCTCCCTCTCTCGGGGAATCCCTCGCAGATTTCCCGTTAGAGCAGTTGCGAGACGAGACTCTGCGGCATGCGTTTGACCAAGTGAGAGTAATCGATGGTCAAATGCTCCAGCCAAATGCCACCCCGTCTTTCCCCTATTTTTCCATTATGAAAGATAGATTATACTGAGTGACGCAGGACACTCAGACTAAGGAGCCGATCACACAACTTTTGATCCCAAGGAGCCGTTGGGAATTGGTATTCCAGGTGGCTCACTTTAATCCCATGGCTGGACACTTGGGGCAGGATAAGACACTAGCCCGAATAATGGCCTGGATCTATTGGCCAGGGATTCGCAGCAATGTCCGTAGGTGGTGTACAGTGTGCCGCAAATGCCAGTTAGTAAATCCAGCGGCCATTCCAAAAGCGCCTTTGCACCCTCTACCATTAATCAAGACCCCATTTGAAAGAATTGGGATGGATCTCGTCAGGGCATTAAACTGGTCAACATGAGGGTATCACTTTATTTTAGTTCTGGTGGACTATGCAATGCGATACCCGGAAGCAGTGCCTCTTCGCAATATCTCAGCATGTAGTATTGCAGAAGCACTCTTCCACGTCATCTCCCGAGTCGGAATCCCCAAAGAGATTCTGACTGATCAAGGCACTTCGTTTATGTCACGCACACTGCGCGAACTGTATGGGTTACTGGGAATTAAGCCAATCCGCACCAGCGTTTATCACCCACAAACGGATGGTTTAGTCGAATGGTTCAATCGCACCCTCAAGAATATAATTAAAAAGTTCATACGTGAGGACACACGCAATTGGGATAAATGGCTCGAACCCCTGTTATTTGCAGTGCGAGAGGTCCCACAAGCCTCCACGGGGTTCTCCCCATTCGAATTATTATATGGGCGTAAGCCGCGCGACATCCTAGATGTACTGCAGGAAAATTGGGAGGAGGGACCTTCACCGAGCAAAAATGAAATTCAATACGTTCTCGACCTGCGTGCAAAACTCCACACACACACACACACATCTAACCCAGGAGAATTTGCAGCAGGCCCAAGAACGGCAAATCCGCCTGTACGACAGGGGTACGCGCCTTAGGGAGTTCACACCAGGAGATAAAGTACTCGTACTGTTGCCCACGTCGAGCTCCAAATTGATCGCCAAGTGGCAAGGACCCTTTGAGGTCACACGGCGAGTCAGGGACATTGACTATGAGGTGAGGCGAATGGACGGGGTGGGGCGCTACAGATTTACTACCTCAACCTGCTCAAACTCTGGAATGAGGAGTTCCCCATGGCATTGGTGTCGTTGGTTCTGGAGAAGGCGGAGCTGGGGCCGGAGGTTCAAAAGGGAACACTGACGTCGCGTACCTCTCCGGTCCCCTGTGGAGACCATCTCTCCCCGACCCAACTCACGGAAGTTGCCCAGTTGCAGACCGAATTTTCAGACGTGTTCTCGCCCCTGCCTCATAGAACACCACATTAAGACGCCCCCGGGGGTGGTAGTGTGCAGCCACCCTTACAGGCTGCCTGAACACAAGAAAAAGGTGGTTTGGGAAGAACTCGAGGCCATGCTCGAAATGGGCATCGTTGAGGAGTCCCACAGTGACTGGAGCAGCCCGGTGGTCTTGGTTCCCAAGGCCGATGGGTCGGTCCGGTTCTGTGTGGACTATAGAAAAGTCAACGCGGTGTCTAAATTTGATGCATACCCAATGCCTCGTATTGATGAGTTGCTGGATTGACTAGGCATGGCTCGCTTTTATTCGACACTGGATTTAACAAAGGGTTATTGGCAGATCCCCTTGACTCCACTATCCCAAGAAAAAATGGCCTTTTCCATACAGTTTGGCTTACACCAATTTGTCACACTTCCTTTTGGGCTGTTTGGGGCGCCCACTACGTTCCAGCAGCTTATGGACAGCAGGGTCCTCTGCCCCCATGCCACCTATGCGGCCGCATACTTAGACAACATTAAAATCTATAGCAATGACTGGCCGCGGCATCTGCAACACCTGAGGGCCATCCTTAGGTCGCTGAGGCGAGCAGGTCTCACCGCCAACCAGAAGCAGTGTGCGATTGGGCGGGTGGAAGTACGGTATCTGGTCTTCCACTTGGGCAATGGGCAAGTGCGTCCCCAAATTAACAAGACATCAACGATTGCGGCCTGCCCGAGGCCCAAGACCAAAAAGGGGGTGAGACAGTTCCTGGGGCTGGCTGGCTACTATTGTAGGTTTATACCTAATTATTCGGACGTCACCAGCCCACTGACTGATCTCACTAAAAAGGGGGCACCAGATCTGGTCCAGTGGATGGAGCAATGCCAGCGGGCTTTCTCTGAGGTGAAGGCTGCACTGTGTGGGGGGCCACTGTTACACTCCCCTGACTTTTCTCTCCCCTTTATTTTGCAGACAGACGCGTCGGACAGAGGGCTGGGGGGTGTTCTGTCCCAGGAGGTGGAGGGGGAGGATCGCCTTGTGCTGTATTTCAGCAGAAAGCTGTCAGTGCGTGAGGGGCGCTACAGCACGATAGAGAGTGCCTTGCCATCAAGTGGGCGGTCCTCCACTACTACCTTCTGGGATGCCCTTTCACCCTCTGTTCGGACCACGCACCCCTCCAGTGGCTCCACCGCATGAAGGATGCCAATGCGCGGATCACCCGTTGGTATCTGGCACTCCAGCCCTTTAACTTCAAGGTGATCCACAGACCGGGGGCGCAGATGGTCATGACGGACTTCCTCTCCCGTCAAGGGGGGGGGGGGGGGGGAGTCGGCTGTAGGCTGGACGGCGGCCTGGCCTGAGTCGGGCGGTGGGGGTATGTGGCAGCGGGGGCATGGTCAAGCGTCGGTCTGTGACCGGAAGGCAGAGTCAGGGAAGATAAGTGGCAGAATCACTGCACCTGATGTGAGTTAACCTGTGTTTGTGTGTCTTCCCCAGTGACCGCGCCCTATATAAGGAGAGAGAGAGCAGAGGAAGGGAGCTCTCTCCCCAGCCAGACGACTGATGTGTGTGTGCGTGTCTGTGTGACTGGGAGACTATAAAAGCTGTAAAGGTGAAAATAAAGAGTTTTTTTGTTAAACTCAGTTCTGGCCTGCCGTACTTCTGTGCTCCACCCACCTGCTCAAAGTCCTACAATCACATTAACTCTTTTGTACAAAAGGTCAGGTTTTCCATGAGTCTTACCCTTCTATTGAAGTATATGTTCAGACATCACTCCAATGGATTTGATCCAACATTGGGTTTACCACAAACTTGTGGAGTCTGTGTCAACTTGAGTAGACACTGTCATTAAAGGTGCATTCAATAAAAAATTTTTTCCAGATTAGGTCTAATCTTTAAGATTTTTGAGATTAGATCGAACAGTTAAGTCAATGGGTTTGACATTTGAGTGATTTTTTTTAAATGCTATTTGAACCCACTTCCCATTCCCTCCCATTTTCAGGAAGCTCCACCCACAGGATCTAGAGTGTCTAGACTGATCAATGAATGACAATCCAAACAACAAACAAGAATACTGGACCAGAAGTCAGGGTTTGTTTGTTTTTTCCTTGATACACTTGTGCTGAGGCAATGGCCAAAACAATTATTTTTCATCATGTTCAACATATTTTCCAGATTATTTATATGAGTAAGAAATTTTTAGAATTGACTATTGCACCTTTAAAGGATACCCACAGCAAAAAAAAACATAGACTAGAAATATTACACATTTTGCACAAATGCATTTTGACTCCCTTTTATTGTCACACTGCGTCAAAGAAAGAAAGAAAGAAAGAAACCTTTATTTGTCACATGCACACTTCAAGCACAGTGAAATTCATGCTCTGCATTTAACCCATCTGAAGCAGTGAACACATGCACACACACCCAGAGCAGTGGGTAGCCACACACAGCGCCACAGGCACAGATAGAGGGTGGGATTCGTCCCACCCAGATTTAAATTCACCTCATTCGGTCCCCCCCACTTATAGGGAGGAAAAAACGTCTATGCTGTCTTTCTTTGCATAAGGCAAACCTCATGGAAAAATCAAAAGACTAATTACCATTCGGTTTATTGAGGTGCACAGCAGTACATACATAGTTGCAACAACTCACATAAAACAAAACAAAGACTGATATTCGGTTGGTTGAGCTGCGCAGACTGCACAGGTTGCGAGCTCGAGCTTGGTTGCTATGGTTACCCACAACAAGTTTGACAGGCATATCGGGGACAGCTCCTAGTTCAGGACCCCAACACGGCATGATGAAGGGTGCCAAACCGAAAAGGCAGAAAACGATTGCATCATTTTTTCAAAAAACAATGACTGTAAGTAAATTGTGCCTTACTTTATCATATCACCTTGCAATTTTTTGATAGTCTGTTCAAAGTAATGTCGTAGTGAAAGTAAAATCGTACGGAGTAGAGATGCCTTTCTGGTAGCCTCCTTCTTTCGGTGGTAGCCTGTAGATACAGTGCTCAGAAGGCAATTTTAATGTTTAATCTGGCGTTCCCTGCCATAATTTCAGCGAGCATATTGTTTCATAAGGAAACTTTGCAAAGAGTTGTTGACTGACTGCTGCTCACGCAACACACAGGCATAGTTAGAAAGTCAACACATGTTGACAACACACGTTGGGGGTGGGGTTGGTTTGCTGGCAGCTTTGTCCCCCCCAGTTCAAAAAACGTATCTGCGCCCCTGCACAGCGCCCGGGGAGCAGTCAGGGGTTAGGTACCTTGCTCAAGGGCACCTCAGCCCAAGGCCGCCCCACGTCAACCTAAGTGCATGTCTTTGGATTGTGGGGGAAACTGGAGCACCCGGAGGAAACCCACACTCCTGACACTGTGATGCAGCCAGTTGTACAAAACATTGTTGAAAAATGGCAGAGTGCAAAGCCTATGATTGCAAAATTAATCTTTTTTTTTGTGTGTGTTCCATTTCCGACAACTAAGCAATGTAAATGACTTGTTAACCAGTGGCTAGACAACTTGGAAACAGGTCACACTTTAGAAACACTCTCCTTTGGTAGAAATTCTGTTGTTTGCCAGGACCATTTTGAGCCTGATTGCTTTGAAAGGAATCTACAGGCCAAGATCTTGGGCTATGGAGGGGACATTAAACTCAAACCCCATGCTGTGCCAACAATATTCCAACACCATTCACGGAAAAGGGCCATGCAAGCCAATTAACTAGAACAGTCTAGACATTCAAAGCTAATATATATTTAGGCACTGCCTAAAAGCGGAGCTCCCAATGAGTGTAAAATGTGTTCATAAATAATCTCAAGTTATTTTGTAAAAATCAAATTAAAAATAAGTGCTGCATAAAAACCCATCTATCTCATGTAAATAAAGATACAAATTTCATTGTGTGGTGCTCCACACTTTGCTTCGCTCTGCTATAAACTCACATTTGGCTTTGAGCTGTCATTATCATATATTTAGACCATATAAACTATTGTGGCACATTGCATGTCTATACCTGTATTCATACATGCAATAAATAAACAGGCTTTATAACTAGTATGGACACAGACATATACATCAACACGTGCACACACTGAGTTTCTATACATAACTGGCTGCTTACGGATTTGTAAGTTCTCCATCTGGTACTTTTTCCTCTCACATCAGGCTACCATGCAATCATGCTACATATTACACACCGTATATCATGGTCTATATTTAGTCCATTTCCAATGCAGGCTTGTGTGTGACATACATTTCCAAACCATGTTTATCCATGAAACAATTCAATGACTGTGCCTTTATTATATCACATAAAAGTTTGTGCTCTTTACAAGCACATTCAATGTCAGTTTTCCACTTGGCACACTTTCCACATTGGCACCAGATAGCTATCAAACGCTTTGACCTGCCTTCCCGACTTTGCGCTTGTAAAGCACCACCAATTTCATCATTAGAATCATCTAATGATTTGCTGCTGAAATCATTTCCCAGATGCAGATAGTCCTTTTTCTGAGGTTCATACAGATATGTGGTTTCTCCACGGTCCATACTGACTTAAAAATAACTCCTTTTCATCTGACTAAATCCAGGCTAACATGTATGTTTACATCGGCTACACTAAACCTCTGGTACCTGGTTATCAACGACCTGACATTACATACCTGACACCATATTGGTTGCTCATGTGCAATAAAACTTGATGTGCTTTTGGACTTTTAGGTTTATGATAGTTAATCAAATGGCTGCACTTGTGTGCATTATTATAATTAGGGCTTGTACTATCAATACTGATCATGTTTAAATGCTGTGCTGGTACCCTTTAAAGTTAAAGTGGACATACTAAATACTAAGAAATTCTGAAGTGTAATGCATGTAAATATTTTTAAGATTCTACTTTTCAATCAAGTTGTTGCTGCTAATATCTTTGTAAGGAAAATCTTTGTGTTAAAAAGAATGTCAAAGAGAAGCATTTTCAGTAATGGGCTCAGACATTTTTCTGAAAATTTAGAAATTTATTTCTAGAAAGAAGCAAAATCATCTGACATTAGAACAAGAAAGTTCAAAGCTCCAAATGAGGAAAAGAATCTAAAGCCAGGCTTATGTGAATAATCTTTATAATAATAATAAGAAGAATATTTAATGGATATTAAGCTCATCGTTAAAAAATATCAGATATAATTGTCCATATTCAAAATATTTTCACTTACTAACATGTTATATATATCAGTGTATCCACTGATGAAACCTTATAACTTTAGTTACTTCCTCAGAAAGCTAATGTTCATCATAGTCTCTAAACAGTCAGGGGGTTGTTGACGGTGAGGCTATAACATTAAAGCACCAAATAAAGCAATGCCCTTTGAAAACACACTTCTTTCTGCCAAGGTTATCATTATTCCTGTTGAGCTCGCCCTCTGCTGTTATATGGGTGACAGTGTTGTAGTCGAGTCACTAAACCTCGAGTCCGAGTCCAGTCTTGAGTCCCCAGTGTTCAAGTCCAAGTCAGTTCCAAGTCATTAAAGAAAATTTCGAGTTGAGTCCACCATTGATCCGAGTCGAGTCAGAGAACAAGACTCCAACCGCACCATTTGACGGTGGCTGTTGCTGCCTTTATGTGAAACTGTCTCTGCTATTGTGTTGAACTAACATTACTGCTTGGCTGCCCCATTTTTGTTAATAGGCTACAAATAAAAAGCTTGTTTATTGCGCAGCAAGCCCCACTATCAACAGGGCAAATAACATGAGAGAGGGTTAACACTAGCTAATTCATCAGTCAGCAAGCAAGTCCTGCTATAAACAGAGCAATGAATGTAGCGTGTCACTTCCTTCTCTGGGTGTAGTCTTGCCAAATGACGATTGAAGTTCGAGGTTGTCCCCTTCGTCTCCTCGACAGTTCTACATATGGAACATATAGCAGTGCATTTTTTCCCACTACACAAGAAGTCTGTATAAGCAAAGCAGACAATTCTAGGGGCATTCTCTCCAGGTATTTTAGCACCATTAACATTAGTTTGTTCTTGAACATGATGTATGAACAGGTAAATGTGCATTCTTTTGCACAAAATTAGTATAAAAATTAATATAGATATAAATATATTATGCCAAATTATCATGGCATGTTGCAAAAAATAAAGAAAAATTCTGAGTCCTTGTCTCCAATTTACGAGTCCAAATGCAGTTAATGCACAAGTCCAAGTCATCAGTACTCAAGTCCAAGTCAAGTCATGAGTCCTTAAAATTAGGGCCCAAGTCAGACTTGAATCCGAGTCCTGGACTCAAGTACTGCAAGCCTGATGGGTGATATGCACTTACATGATGTGAGAATAACTCAATGATTAAAACAGTACAAATACTTATTGTACAAAAAGAATAATTGCTTACTGCTGGGCCATGATGAGGGGGATGTGGACACTGTCGGAGGGGTACTCTGGAGGTGCCCTCTGCCCGGTTCGGGCGTTAAACATAGGCAGAGTAGACAGCGGCTGTGGTACACTACTACGATTGCGTGCCATGTTCCGTAGCTCACTGCTATTCCCATGGATGGTGTGGTGATGGTAAAGCTGGAGCCTGAGCATTACAGATGGAGGGATGAGATAAAAATGAGAAAGAACAGGAAGAAATGCAGGATGAGAGAGAAGTGAAAAAGAAACAAGAAATGACTAACCTAACCCTAACCCTAAAACCACTGAAATGTCGATTAGCCTAACAGTCACTAAGAAAAACCAGAGAAAGAGTCAGTGCATGCGTTGAATGCAACTGGCCTGAAACCACTCTTTTAAAACTGCAGTGGTATAAAACTGTAGCTCTGTAATCAGAAAAAAATAGCCATTCAGTTCATTTGGAAGATTTATGAAAGTAACCTGTGGTAAAATTGCCTTATTTTATGTTATTTGGTAAATATATAATTTATTATCAGTCTGTAAAATTAGGAGTATGATTTAGTAGTTGGGGCGGCACGGTGGTGTAGTGGTTAGCGCTGTCGCCTCACAGCAAGAAGGTCCGGGTTCGAGCCCCGTGGCCGGAGAGAGCCTTTCTGTGTGGAGTTTGCATGTTCTCCCCGTGTCCGCGTGGGTTTCCTCCGGGTGCTCCGGTTTCCCCCACAGTCCAAAGACATGCAGGTTAGGTTAACTGGTGACTCTAAATTGACCGTAGGTGTGAATGGTTGTCTGTGTCTATGTGTCAGCCCTGTGATGACCTGGCGACTTGTCCAGGGCGTACCCCGCCTTTCGCCTGTAGTCAGCTGGGATAGGCTCCAGCTTGCCTGTGACCCTGTAGAACAGGATAAAGCGGCTAAAGATAATGAGATGAGGTTTAGTAGTTGAATTAGCAGGTTTTAGGTTTTTTTGTTATTTTGGGCATAATATATTCTGATATATTTGAAAGAACAAACCCCATTTCCAGAAAAGATAGGATATTTTCATATATATATATATATATATATATATTATTTTTTTTTTTCAAAAATTTTTGTAAATATAAATGAAGTTAGAATTTGATGCCTGCAACATCTATAATATGTTATAGATGTAATAAATCATCATATGAAGTTACTCAGTGGTGATAAGTGGTTACAGGATAATGTATGGATGAAGTTACTTACTTACTACTACTACTACTACTACTAATAATAATTATTATTATTATTATTAGTAGTAGTAGTAGTAGTAGTAAGTAAGTAAGTAAGTAACAGTACTTTTATTTTAGTACAGTTTTTGTTTACCCACCACTGATCATGGTCATGGAATCACAGAAACTGGACAGTTAAAGATCTTTTATCCAGTCTTTTTTTCCAGCTGTCCAGTTTTGGTGATTTTATTCATTGTGCTGCTGCCACTTTAATTGGCTGATTAGATAACTGCATGAATTAGTAGGCATTCAAGTCTTCCTAATAATGTAGATGGTGCATGTATAATAAACATCTAATAATGACTCCACTAGTACAGTCTGTTATCATTACAATTTTTACTGCTGCTTTTGGAGATTACATTCAAGTGCTAATAAAATGCCTTCAAAGCACTGTGGATTCACTTCTACCACAAAATGAATGTGAAAGTGTGAAGAGAATACTAAGATAGTAGTGTGGCATACATACTCTGGAGTCATGGCATCACGTTTCTGACTGCAAAAACAGAACAAAGTGGAATAATAAGTCTATATACACTCATAGATATTCTTCATTTCAGAAGTATATTTTTCTTGTCTGGAATGAAGTGAACTTACACTCCTTCTCTCTTGCAGCACATCACGTAAGCTAGAATGAGGCAGAGGAGGATAGCGAGAACAAAGGGCACAATAATGGTAACTATGTAGTCAGGGATGAAGTCTCTTTCAGGGGGAGAGTCAGGTGGGATAAACTCTCCTCCCCATGCCAGAATGCTTGAACCCATGGTTGGTGCTGAAGTAGGAGGTACAGGCCTGGATAAATCAATCTGAAGGAAATAAAGAAATGACAATTGATTGATTTGTTTATTACTAGTTTTTGTATTTAGAGTGTACTTTCCTTCTCTACAGTTTTATGTTTATTAATGTGCTTGTGATATTGAAGATTATTCTATCCACATTCACTGGATATGAGCAATTGCATGCTCTGATTGGCTACTCTACTACTAGGCTATCAGCTAATATACCATGAGTAGAGAAAAACAAAATGGCGAAACGTGTTACTGAACCAACCAAGAAAGAAATAAAAACTCTACTTGAAAACAAAACCCCCAAAATACAAAAAAAAAACCAAGAAAATATGGAATGAAAGTATTTGATGGTAAGAACGTATATTTTTTCATTTTCAAGAATCACTATTATAGCATTTTTCACAAATTACTACTGTCATTTCACCAGTTTGTTTACATTCTTCATCTTTAAAGCATTAAAATTTGTTAAATTTTTTAGACTGGTTCAAAAGTTCAAAGAAGTTTGAAAATTATATAACTGAAATGTCCAAGGAAGACTTTAATAACTGTCTAAAGCTATTTTTTTTATCTCAGCATGACAGCAAGACGGCACATTCCACAAAAACAAAAACAAAAAAACACTGAAGTCAATTTGTGTAGCCATCAATAGATTTTTAAGAAGCCTGCCTAAGCAGAAATGATTTTGTTGGACATTTTGTATGAAGCTTTTATTTATCCATCCATTATCTGTAACTGCTTATCCTGTACAGGGTCATGGGCAAGCTGAAGCCTATCCCAGCTGACTATGGGCAAGAGACAGGATACAACCTGGACAAGTTGCCAGGTCATCACAGGGCTGACACATAGAGACAACCAACCATTCACACTCAATTTAGAGCCTCCAATTAACCTAAACTGCATGTCTTTGGACTGTGGGGGAAACCAGAGCACCTGGAGGAAACCCACACAGACATGGGGAGAACATGCAAACTCCACACAGAAAGGCCCCCATCGGCCACTGGGCTCGAACCCAGGACCTTCTTGCTGTGAGGCAACAGTGCTAACCACTACACCACCATACCGCCTGTTTTATCAAATTTGCAACAACAAAAAAAAACATTAAAATGCTCTATTTTTCAAACTCCAGTGAATGTGGATAGAATAAAAGAGTTATTCCACTTAATATCATCATACATGGCTTATAGCCAATGTACAACTCGATTTTGTGGAATAATTAAGTATATACAGTAGCCTTGTGTACAGAACTCTAATATCTCACATCTTGCTGGAGGTTCAGTATTTCATCCCACTGTATACATTTGACATCATTTCTATCTGATATATTCCTTTTACAGAGTCCAAGACTATCCCAGGAGTACTGGGGAATGATGTGAGAATGCAACTTAGGTGGAACATGAGTCCCCCCCCCCCCACACACACACACACCCCTAGGGGCCATTTTTAACATAGCCCATTTGGAGGACACAGAGGAAACCCAAGAAGACATGGGGAAACATGCAGAAACTCAACACAAACAGTAAACTGAACTCTGGATAGAACCGAGGGCCCTGGAGCTATGGGTAGCTCTCTGACTGCGTGCTCTACCCATGCTCAAATACTGCATATGAAGCTTTTCTTTTTTTTTAAGTAAGAAAGTCTATGTCTTTCAGCTGGCCTGGGAACGCCTCGGTGTTCTTCCCGAGGAGCTGGCCAAGATGTCTGGGAAAAGGGAAGTTTGGGCTTCCATGCTTAGACTGCTGCCTCCGTGACCCGGTCCCGGATAAAGTGGAAGAAGACGAGATGAGACGAGAAGAAAGCCTTAGATTTAGCATATGTAATGTTCATTGAGATATAATTGTGTCTTAAGGTAAGACTGCCTCCTTAACTTTCACCAAGAAGTTCTATAAACTCTAAAATTTGCCCCTAAGTGACAAAAATGTTTACTATTTTACTTGCTGCACATCAGCTTCCAAGCTGCACGGATGATGGTTTAAGTGCATTTCATGTTCAAAACCAATAAAACACCTCTTCCTTTAGGTTCAAACCTCATTGTCCTTGGATTTAAAATTTAAACTTTGACTTCCTATCACTAATCCATCATGTTAACCTTTGAGCCATCACAACTCACACATGGTGATGTTATAAATGCGTACCAGAGCTGACTTGCACCAGCTCACACAGTTAGCAGGGATGGTGCACACACTGCAATCTCCACTGAGCTTCCCTCTGGCCTCACACTCTCGCAGATGATCTGCTGTCTGCAGCCTCAGCAGACATGGGGAGTAGGGTTGATCTGACCCTAGCTTCACGTACACACTGATACAAAATTAGGGACAAGTTTATTAGTTCATATGTTTAAAATCTTTATTTTTCTGTAAAGCTGCTTTGCGACAATGCCTAGACAAAGAAATTGACTTCACACACACACACACACACTATTACAAACCCTGAAATGGACTATTATAAAAGAATGGCATCATACTTTTTATCTGTTTATAGCTACATCTTATGGAATGTCCATAAGGCAAGTTAATTAACAAGTATTCCACTAAATCGAGTCGTACATGAGCTGATAGCCGACAAGGCGCACCATGTACGACGAGATTGAGTGGAATAACTGTTTTATTCTATCCACATTCACTGGATTTTGAGAAACAGAGCATATTTATTTTTTGCAAATTCAATAAATAAAATCTTTATATAAAACATCCGATAAAATCATTTCCACTTACAGTGGTGCTTGAAAGTTTGTGAACCCTTTAGAATTTTCTATATTTCTGCATAAATATGACATAAAACATCATCAGGTTTTCACACAAGTCCTAAAAGTAGATAAAGAGAACCCAGTTAAACAAATGAGACAAAAATATTATACTTGATCATTTATTTATTGAGGAAAATGATCCAATATTACATATCTGTGAGTGGCAAAAGTATGTGAACCTTTGCTTTCAGTATCTGGTGTGACCCCCTTGTGCAGCAATAACTGCAACTAAACATTTCCGGTAACTGATGATCAGTCCTGCACACGGCTTCAACTCTGGGATGTTGGTGGGTTTCCTCACATGAACTGCTCACTTCAGGTCCTTCCACAACATTTTGATTGGATTAAGGTCAGGACTTTGACTTGGCCATTCCAAAACATTAACTTTATTCTTCTTTAACCATTCTTTGATAGAATGACTTGTGTGCTTAGGGTTGTTGTCTTGCTGCATGACCCACCTTCTCTTGAGATTCAGTTCATGGATATATGTCCTGACATTTTCCTTTAGAATTCACTGGTATAATACAGAATTCATTGTTCCATCAATGATGGCAAGCCGTCCTGGCCCAGATGCAGCAAAACAGGCCCAAACCATGATACTACCACCACCATGTTTCACAGATGGGATAAGGTTCTTATGCTAGAATTCAGTATTTTCCTTTCTCCAAACATAATGTTTATCATTTAAACCAAAAAGCTCTATTTTGGTCTCGTCCATCCACAAAAATTTTTCCAATAGCCTTCTGGCTTGACCATGTGATCTTTAGCAAACTGCAGATGAGCAGCAATGTTCTTTTTGGAGAGCAGTGGCTTTCTCCTTGCAACCCTGCCATGCACATCATTGTTGTCCAGTGTTCTCCTGATGGTGGACTCATGAATGTGGACTCATGGCACTCATGGTCCTGATGGTGGACTCATGAATTCGCCAATGTGAGAGAAGCCTTCAGTTGCTTAGGCGTTACCCTGGGGTCCTTTGTGACCTTGCCGACTATTACACGCCTTGCTTTTGGAGTGATCCTTGTTGGTTGACCACTCCTGGAGAGGGTAACAATGGTCTTGAATTTCCTCTATTTATACATGTAGTAAGTTTCCTAGGTGTGGGTGGAGCACAGAGGACGGCAGGACAGAGATCAAGGTAATCAGAAGGCTTTATTGCCGTACTTTCCAATCTGGCAATTTTAAACGTAAATTCGAGACACACACACACACTGTCGTCTTGTCTCGGGAAGCTCTCTCTCTCTGCTCTCCCTCTGCCTCCTTAAATAGGGCGCGGTCACTGGGAAGACACACAAACACAGGTTAATTGCCATCAGGTGTAGTGATTCTGCCACTCACCTTCCCTGACTCCGCCCTCCTGTCACAGACCGGCGCTTGACCACGCCCCCGCTGCCACATACCCCCACCACCCGACTCAGGCCGGGCGGCCGTCTGGCCTGCAGCCGACTCCCCCCCCCTTGATGGGAGAGGAAGTCCGCCACGACCATCTGCGCCCCCGGCCTGTGGACCACCTTGAAATTGAAGGGTTGGAGTGCCAGATACCAACGGGTGATCCACGCGTTGGCATCTTTCATGCAGTGGAGCCACTGGAGAGGCACGTGGTCCGAACAGAGGGTGAAAGGGTGCCCCAGCAGGTAGTAACGGAGGGCAAGGACCGCCCACTTGATCGCTAGACATTCTTTTTCGATTGTACTGTAGCGCCCCTCATGCACCGACAGCTTCCTGCTAATGTACAGGATGGGGCGGCCCTCCACCTCCTGGGACAACACCGCCCCCAGCCCTCTGTCCGACGCGTCGGTCTGCAACACAAAAGGGAGAGAAAAGTCAGGGGAGTGTAATAGTGGCCCCCCACACAGTGCAGCCTTTACCTCAGAGAAAGCCCTCTGGCACTGCTCCATCCACTGGACCAGATCTGGTGCCCCCTTTTTAGTGAGATCAGTCAGCGGGCTGGTGACGTCCGAATAATTAGGTATAAACCTACGATAGTAGCCAGCCAGCCCCAGGAACTGTCTCACCCCCTTTATGGTCTTGGGCCTCGGGCAGGCCGCAATTGCTGCTGACTTGTTAATTTGGGGACGCACCTGCCCGTTGCCCAAGTGGAAGCCCAGATACCGTACTTCCACCCGCCCAATGGCACACTTCTTCGGGTTGGCAGTGAGACCCGCTCGCCTCAGCGACCTAAGGACGGCCCTCAGGTGTTCCAAGTGCCGCTGCCAGTCGTTACTATAAATGATTATATCATCAAGGTATGCGGCCGCATAGGTGGCATGGGGGCAGAGGACCCTGTCCATCAGCCGCTGAAACGTAGCAGGCGCCCCAAACAGCCCAAAAGGAAGTGTGACGAATTGGTGCAAGTCGAACGGTGTGGAAAAGGCCGTTTTTTCCCGGGATAATGGAGTCAAGGGGATCTGCCAATATCCCTTCGTCAAATCCAGTGTCGAATAAAAGCGAGCCTTGCTAAGTCGATCGAGCAGCTCGTCAATACGAGGCATTGGGTATGCGTCGAATTTAGACACCGCGTTGACTTTACTATAGTCCACACAGAACTGGACCAACCCGTCGGCCTTGGGTACCAAGACCACCGGGCTGCTCCAGTCACTGTGGGACTCCTCAACGATGCCCATTTCGAGCATGGTCTGAAGTTCTTCCCAAACCACCTTTTTTTTGTGTTCGGGTAGCCTGTAAGGGCGGCTATGCACTACCACCCCCGGGGGCGTCTCTATGTGGTGCTCTATGAGGTTAGTGCGACCGGGCAGGGGTGAGAACACATCCGAAAACTCGGTCTGCAACTGGGCGACCTCCGTGAGTTGGGTCGGGGAGAGGTGGTCTCCACAGGGGACCGGAGAGGTACGTGATGCCAATGTCCCTTTTTGAACCTCCGGCCCCAGCTCCGCCTTCTCTGGAACTACCGACACCAACGCCACGGGGACCTCCTCGTTCCAGAGTTTAAGCAGATTGAGGTGGTAAATCTGTAGCACCCCACCCCTGTCCGTTCGCCTCACCTCATAGTCGACGTCCCCGACTCGCCGTGTGACCTCAAAGGGTCCTTGCCACTTGGCGATCAATTTGGAGCTCGACGTGGGCAACAGTACGAGTACCTTATCTCCCGGAGTGAACTCTCTAAGGCGCATACCCTTGTTGTACAGGCGGGCTTGCCGTTCCTGGGCCTGCCGCAAATTCTGAGTTAGGTGATTGAGCGTGTGGAGTTTTGCGCGCAGGTCCATAATGTACTGAATTTCGTTTTTGCTTTGTGAAGGTCCCTCCTCCCAATTTTCCCGCAGCACATCTAGGATGCCGCGCGGCTTACGCCCATATAATAATTCGAACGGGGAGAACCCCGTGGAGGCTTGGGGGACCTCTCGCACTGAAAACAGCAAGGGCTCAAGCCACTTATCCCAATTACGTGCGTCCTCACTTACGAACTTTTTAATAATATTTTTGAGGGTGCGGTTGAACCGTTCTACTAAACCATCCGTTTGTGGGTGATACACGCTGGTGCAGATCGGCTTAATCCCCAATAACCCATACAGTTCACGCAGTGTCCGTGACATAAATGTAGTCCCTTGATCAGTCAGAATCTCTTTCGGGATTCCAACTCGGGAGATGACACGGAAGAGTGCCTCCGCAATACTGCATGCTGAGATATTGTGCAGAGGCACTGCTTCCGGGTATCGCGTTGCATAGTCCACCAGAACTAATATAAAGCGGTACCCTCGTGCTGACCGATCTAATGGCCCGACGAGATCCATCCCAACTCTCTTGAACGGGGTCTCAATTAAGGGAAGAGGGCGCAAAGGCGCTTTTGGAATGGCCGCTGGATTTACTAACTGGCATTTGCGGCATGCCGTACACCACCTACGAACATCGCCGCGAATCCCCGGCCAATAGAATCGGGCCATTATTCGGGCTAGTTTTTTATCCTGCCCTAAGTGTCCAGCCATGGGATTAAAGTGAGCCACCTGGAATACCAATTCCCGGCGGCTCTTCGGAATTAACAGCTGTGTGACTCGCTCTTTAGTTTGAGTGTCCTGCGTCACTCGGTATAATCTATCCTTCATAACTGCGAAGTAGGGGAAGGACGGGGTGGCGTTCGGCTGGAGCGTTTGACCATCGATTACTCTCACTTGGTCAAACGCATGCCGCAGAGTCTCGTCTCACGATTGTTCTAATGGGAAATCCACGAGGGAATCCCCAGTAGAGAGAAGGAGCCGGCGGCTCCTCACTCTGACGCGGAGATGACGTAGACGGCTCTGCGACAGCTGCTCCCGTCAAAGCTACACCGGGACCTCCCCCTGTCAAATGGCAGGACCCACTCTTTACTAGGCGCGTCATTAAACCCTGAAATCCCGGCCAATCAGTCCCCAAAATTAAAGAGTGGGTAAGGCGAGGATTAACCGCCACCTTCACTATAGATTTTTCCCCTCTGAAAAATATGTGGACCGACAACAAAGGGTAGCTGTGAACATCCCCGTGCACACACGACACCTTCACCCCCTGTGCTTCCCCCAATACCTTGTCTTGAACCAGGCTTTGGTGGATCGAGGTCTGATTGCAACCAGAATCCACCAATGCCTGATATGTAGCCCCTTGGACACTCACTGGTATGAGATACGCTCTGGCCCGATCGAGGGCGGCCTCTGGCGCTTCGGGGATCCGTACCACCACGCCCACGTCCATTGCCGTGCATTGTTGTTGCAGGTGGCCCGGCTCCCCGCAGCGCCAGCAAACCGGCCCGGGCTTTCCCTCTGCACCGGTGCTCTGGGGCTCACTCACCTGAGGGGGGGGGAGAGACAGACACAGAAGGGAGAAATGGGAGGGCACCACGGGTGCGGTGGGCCGGCTGGGGTGGAGCCGGCCCCCGTCTCCGCGGTGGGGGAATGGGGTGAGGACGGGACACAGAAGGAAGGGGAGAGAGAGAGAGAGAGAGAGAAGAGGAGAGAAGGGTTGACGTCGTTGGTTGTCCTGCCGCCAGAACAGCCGCCAAATGATCCTCCGCCAGCCTGACTGCCTGATCCAGCGACGCCGGGCGGTGGCACTGGACCCACTCCGCGGTTCCTGCTGGTAAGCGGGCGATGAACTGTTCCAGTACCACCTGGTTGATGATTCCCTCGGCGTCGCGATTGTTGGCCCTCAACCACCGCCAGCAGGAGTCCCGGAGCTGCTGGCCGAACGCAAACAGCCGGCCGACTTCCTCCAACCGCAGCGTGCGGAAGCGCTGGCGCTGTTGTTCCGGTGTGTGCCCCACGCGCTGGAGGACGACCCGGTGGAGGTCTGTGTAGGCCAGCCGGCGGTCGGCGGGGAGCTGTAGCGCGGCCAGCTGTGCCTCTCCCATTAGCAGGGGGAGGAGGCGCGCCGCGCGCTGCTCCATCGGGGTCGTCCTGTGGGCCCATCTTGGTGACAGTGAGGGGGGACGGGCCCACGGCCCTTTCGGAGTGTGACGAGCGCCTGGTGCTGGCTTTGTTGAGCCGTGGCGAGGGCGTGGACCAGGTCGGCGAACGGGGAGGATTCCATGGGGCTGCTTGGTTGGTGCTCCACTTTTTTCCGGGTTTCAGCACCACTGTAGTAAGTTCCCTAGGTGTGGGTGGAGCACAGAGGACGGCAGGACAGAGATCAAGGTAATCAGAAGGCTTTATTGCCGTACTTTCCAGTCTGACAATTTTAAACGTAAATTCGAGACACACACACACTGTCGTCTTGTCTCGGGAAGCTCTCTCTCTCTGCTCTCCCTCTGCCTCCTTAAATAGGGCGCAGTCACTGGGAAGACACACAAACAGGTTAATTGCCATCAGGTGTAGTGATTCTGCCACTCACCTTCCCTGACTCCGCCCTCCTGTCACAGATCGGCGCTTGACCACGCCCCCGCTGCCACAATACACAATCTATCTGACTGTGGATTAGTGGAGTCCAAACTCTTTAGAGATGCTTTTGTAACCTTTTCCAGCCTGATGAGCATCAACAACACTTTTTCTGAGGTCCTCATAAATCTCCTTTGTTCGTGCCATGATACACTTCCACAGTGAAGATCAGACTTTGATAGATCCCTGTTTTTAAATAAAACAGGGTGCCCACTCACACCTGATTGTCATCCCATTGATTGAAAACACCCGACTCTAATTTCACCTTCAAATCAACTGATAATCCTAGAGGTTCACATACTTTTGCCCCTCACAGATATGTAATATTGGATCATTTTTCTCAATAAATAAATGACCAAGTATAATATTTTTGTCTCATTTGTTTAACTGGGTTCTCTTTACCTACTGTAAGGACTTGTGTGAAAATCTGATGATGTTTATGTCATATTTATGCAGAAATATAGAAAATTTTAAAGGGTTCACAAACTTTCAAGCACCAATGTAGAATGTAAACAAACCAGTGAAATGACAGTCGCAATTTGTGAAAAATGCTATAATAATTCTTGAAAAGTAAAAACAAATAATGTTCTTATCATCCAATACTTTTTTCCATATTTTGTTGCTTTTTTGTATTTTGGGGGGTTTTGTTTTCAAGTAGAGTTTTTATTTCGTCCTCGGTTGTTTCAGCAACACGCTTTGCCATTTAGTTTTTCTCCACTCATAGTATATGAGCTGATAGCCTAGTAGTAGAGTAGCCAATCAGAGCGTGCGATTGCTCATATTCAGTGAATGTCCACCTATCTATCCATTATCCGTAACCGCTGATCCTGTGCAGGGTCGCGGGCAAGCTGGAGCCTATCCCAGCTGACTATGGGTGAGAGGCGGGGTACACCCTGGACTAGTCGCCAGATCATCACAGGGCTATATCCAGTGAATGAGGATAGAATAATTCCTGTTATCACTTATGTTACAGATGCTATAAACAGTTGTTCCCTCACCAGACAACAAAAATGCACCTTGTCCTTTTATCAGTATCTGGAAAGCAAAGTTGTCGATCTTTAAAACTTTCCTGTCAGTGCTGTTACACAGCACTGACACTGGTGCCAATTAAACATCTCCTTCCAGCACCATATTACACTGATTACACATTTTTCTTTGTTTAAATAACACAGTTTTAATCTGTTTATTGTTAGCCTTAGATTATGTCAATCATCTGCCATAAAAATTCTTGTGAATGAACTGTTACTATAGAAACCATAAAACCATAACATATTAGAATGAGCTCATAAACATAAACCTATTATTCGAGAATTCAACAGCATCATATAAAAAAAGAATAAAACGCTTTAACTTGCCCCTCATAGTGTCCAGGCAGAGGCAGAGGGACACGTCCACCACGGTCCAGAGCAGAGGTGATGTTGACATAGTCAAGACTATCAGTTTCCCAGATCAGCTGGATGTCTTGCTTTATCTCCTCCTGAACCTCAAATGGTAAGACCTTCTCAATCTCCCTCAGCCCAATGAAGAATTCAGCCTGGTAAGGCATCAGTTTGACTGGGAACAAAGAAATATTGTATGATTTCATTTCTCCTCGCCTATTGCTTAACTTATTTTATTTAATGACCACATTTAAGGGGCATTATTTTTGCTCGGTTCACATTTATGTGATTATATATTGTTTGTTTTTAAAGACAGGTCATTTAATGACAAAAGACATTTCTAATAGCTCAGATGTTCTATCCCTAAACTGTTAATCTTCCACTCACCAACATGCTGATCATTAAACTACAGACTCCTGTGCGATTGTCCTACCAAAAGACTATACAAAAATCTATACTTACATATTTACAACCCCGATTCCAAAAAAGTTGGGACAAAGTACAAATTGTAAATAAAAACAGAATGCAATAATTGACAAATCTCAAAAACTGATATTGTATTCACAATAGAACATAGACAACATATCAAATGTCGAAAGTGAGACATTTTGAAATTTCATGCCAAATATTGGCTCATTTGAAATTTTATGACAGCAACACATCTCAAAAAAGTTGGGACAGGGGCAATAAGAGTCTGGAAAAATTAAAGGTACAAAAAAGGAACAGCTGGAGGACCAAATTGCAACTCATTAGGTCAATTGGCAATAGGTCATTAACATGACTGGATATAAAAAGAGCATCTTGGAGTGGCAGTGGCTCTCAGAAGTAAAGATGGGAAGAGGATCACCAATCCCTCTAATTCTGCGTCAACAAATAGTGGAGCAATATCAGAAAGGAGTTTGACAGTGTAAAATTGCAAAGAGTTTGAACATATCATCATCTACAGTGCATAATATCATCAAAAGATTCAGAGAATCTGGAAGAATCTCTGTGCGTAAGGGTCAAGGCCGGAAAACCATACTGGGTGCCCGTGATCTTTGGGCCCTTAGACGGCACTGCATCACAAACAGGCATGCTTCTGTATTGGAAATCACAAAATGGGCTCAGTCAGAGAACATGATCTGTGAACACAATTCACCGTGCCATCCGCCGTTGCCAGCTAAAACTCTATAGTTCAAAGAAGAAGCCGTATCTAAATATGATCCAGAAGTGCAGACGTCTTCTCTGGGCCAAGGCTCATTTAAAATGGACTGTGGAAAAGTGGAAAACTGTTCTGTGGTCAGACGAATCAAAATTTGAAGTTCTTTATGGAAATCAGGGACGCCGTGTCATTCAGACTAAAGAGGAGAAGGACGACCCAAGTTTTTATCAGCACTCAGTTCAGAAGCCTGCATCTCTGATGGTATGGGGTTGCATTAGTGCATGTGGCATGGGCAGCTTACACATCTGGAAAGACACCATCAATGCTGAAAGGTATATCCAGGTTCTAGAGCAACATATGCTCCCATCCAGATGATGTCTCTTTCAGGGAAGACCTTGCATTTTCCAACATGACAATGCCAAACCACATACTGCATCAATTACAGCATCATGGCTGCGTAGAAGAAGGGTCCGGGTACTGAACTGGCCAGCCTGCAGTCCAGATCTTTCACCCATAGAAAACATTTGGCGCATCATAAAATGGAAGATACGACAAAAAAGACCTAAGACAGTTGAGCAACTAGAATCCTACATTAGACAAGAATGGGTTAACATTCCTATCCCTAAACTTGAGCAACTTGTCTCCTCAGTCCCCAGATGTTTACAGACTGTTGTAAAGAGAAAAGGGGATGTCTCACAGTGGTAAACATGGCCTTGTCCCAACTTTTTTGAGATGTGTTGTTGTCATGAAATTTAAAAATCACCTAATTTTTCTCTTTAAATGATACATTTTCTCTGTTTAAACATTTGATATGTCATCTTTGTTCTATTCTGAATAAAGTATGGAATTTTGAAACTTCCACATCATTGCATTCCATTTTTATTTACAATTTGTACTTTGTCCCAACTTTTTTGGAATCGGGGTTGTAATATCTGTAATATGTTTCTGTGAGTCAGGAATTTTTAATATGTATTTCTTACTTGTACAAATAATTACAAAATATGTAGAAAATTAAATTTTTAAAAAATTATGGTTTAAGCCATGACCTCAGAGAGGGCTGAGAAAACCCATTTGGAAAACTGACTTCTGACCGAGAATGCTTGTTTGTATTTGGATACACCTACTGTTATTCATGTTACAGACATTCTACTCTATGGGCTGACATAGATCCTGAGAACAGAGCTTTGTGAACATCAGCTCAAGGGGGGGTCAGCTCAGGGAAATCTTTCAATTATCTAACCCACCTAATTAACTGTTATTAAATGATCTTGGCAGGAAAGGTTCCTCTATAGTACTCTATAGTACTGTTAACTATTGCACCGACTAGGATAGTATTTTATTTAACTGTGCCTGAATTAAAGAAATTTACTCTATTGTCAAGCTCTTATTTAAATAACCAGGATAACAATTCTTTTTCAAAGACAAACCTTTCAAAAGTGTTGACTCAGTTTCTTTAACGAGCATGTACATTATTTTTTTTAAATCATATACACCGATCAGCCATAACATTAAGACCACCTGCCTAATATTGTATAGGTTCATCTTGTGCCACCAAAACAGCTCTGACCTGTTAAGGCACGGAGTCCACAAGACCTCTGAAGGTGTGCTGTGGTAACTGGCACCAAGACATCAGCAACAGCTCCTTTAAGTCCTGCAAGTTGTGAGGTGGGGCCTCCATGGTTTGGACTTGTCTGTCCAGCACATCCCACAGATGCTTGATTGGATTGAGATTTGAGGAATTTGGAGGCCAAGTCAACACCTTGAACTCTTTATCATGTTCCTCAAACCATTCCTGAACAATTTTTGTAGTATGGCAGGGATCATTATCCTGCTGAAAGAGGCCACTGCCATTAGGGAATACCATTGCCATAAAGGGGAGTACTTGTTCTTCAACAATTTTTAGGTAGGTGGTGCATGTCAAAGTAACATCCACATGAATGCCAGGACCCAAGGTTTCCTAGTAGAACATTGCCCAGAGCATCACACTGCCTATCCTGATTTGCCTTCCCCAGGAAAGTGGGGAAGCACATGCACCCAGCTGTCCACATAATGTAAAAGAAAATGTGATTCATCAGACCATGGCACCTTCTTCCATTGTTCCATGGTCCAGTTCTGATGCTCACATGTCCATTGTAGGTGCTTTCAGTGATGGACAGGGGTCAGCATGAGCACTCTGACTGGTCTGAAGCTATGCAGCTATGCAGCAAGCTGTGATGCACTGTGTGTTCTGACACCTTTCGATCATAGCCAGCTTTAACTTTTTTCAACAATTTGTGCTACAGTAGCTCTTCTGTGGGAAGAGACTAGATGGGTTAACCTTTGTTCCCCATGTGTAACAACGAGTCTAATTAATGTTACGGCTGATTGATGGATATATATTAGGGGTGGCTGATAGAAGGGTGCTAGCAGGGCTAAGCCTGTCTGTATTTCATAGATTTATATACATTAAAGTGATCTCTAAATATCTCTCAAAAACGAAACCATATATTAGATGGTTTCATTTTTGAGAGATATTTAGAGATCACTTTTAGCCTCCTAATATCATCATCAACATATTGTTAGGGTCCAGGCACTTACAGATACAAGCGCAGCATCATCATTTCTTCCCACTTGGTGCACTATCAGCCTTTGGGCACTGCTGCTGGAATCTATGGTCCAACAGTTCACTAAACTCAGATCTCTCCAGCATCTAATGTCTTGCTTGCATGGTATCCATGCCAAGCAGTCTCTCCACCCTATTCCATAACTTGGCTAAAGCCCGTTGATTGAAGAGCACTTGTTTCTGAACCACACTGTTATGAAGGCAGCATGTGTGTGCTATATACTTGAGATGTTGTCGATAGCAGAAATCATGTATCGAAAGAGTGTCCATAATATCACACAGTTTTTCATTGGAGATCTAATAACTCCAGTCAACGTCTTCACTCTATGTGCCATTCTTGCTGATATTCTTTTTCTTGGGGGCATTCTTACATTCAAAGCCACCTCGCACCATTTTCCTGAGGAATCCATGCCACACTACTTCAACTTTGTTGAGTTCATGTCCCGAAAGTTCCCAGGCTTGAACACTGTAGAGGAGACATGATCTCAAACGTGCAGTTAGGAACTTCACTCTTGTTTTCAATATAATCTTTTTATCGGTCAAGACATGCTTTAATTTGTTCCATTTCTGGAACACACTGCCAATTCAGGTGTGGAGGGATGATGGAACATTTTCAGAGTTTGTGATGGTGTACACAAGGTACTCCTAATGTTCTTAAGTTTCAGAAGTTGATGTTTGAGTGTGAAGATCTCTAGGGGACGTCTCACTGGGGATGCAGTACTCCAGTTTGAAACCACACTCAGGGAACTTTTCTAATATCTCATTTTGGGCCACCCTTACCACAAAGTCCATGTAGATGCTGAATATGGGCAGGGACTCCAGGGCACCTTGACGACAGCCCACCAGGGTCTCAAAGAAGCTGGCAGTTCCTCTAATACAGGCCTGTGTCTGTATACAGAGCATGCAGTATAGAAATGAAGTGTGGGCATCTGAGACGTACAACCCCGATTCCAAAAAAGTTGGGACAAAGTACATATTGTAAATAAAAATGGAATGCAATAATTTACAAATCTCAAAAATTGATATTGTATTCACAATAGAACATTGACAACGTATGTCGAAAGTGAGACATTTTGAAATTTCATGCCAAATATTGGCTCATTTGAAATTTCATGACAGCAACACATCTCAAAAAAGTTGGGAAAGGGGCAAGAAGAGGCTGGAAAAGTTAAAAGGTACAAAAAAGGAACAGCTGGAGGACCAAATTGCAACTCATTAGGTCAATTGGCAATAGGTCATTAACATGACTGGGTATAAAAAGAGCATCTTGGAGTGGCAGCGGCTCTCAGAAGTAAAGATGGGAAGAGGATCACCAATCCCCCTAATTCTGCACCGACAAATAGTGGAGCAATATCAGAAAGGAGTTCGACAGTGTAAAATTGCAAAGAGTTTGAACATATCATCATCTACAGTGCATAATATCATCAAAAGATTCAGAGAATTTGGAAGAATCTCTGTGCTTAAGGGTCAAGGCCGGAAAACCATACTGGGTGCCCGTGATCTTCGGGCTCTTAGACGGCACTGCATCACATACAGGCATGCTCCCGTATTGGAAATCACAAAATGGGCTCAGGAATATTTCCAGAGAACATTATCTGTGAACACAATTCACAGTGCCATCTGCCGTTGCCAGCTAAAACTCTATAGTTCAAAGAAGAAGCCGTATCTAAACATGATTCAGAAGCGCAGACGTCTTCTCTGGGCCAAGGCTCATTTAAAATGGACTGTGGAAAAGTGGAAAACTGTTCTGTGGTCAGACGAATCAAAATTTGAAGTTCTTTATGGAAATCAGGGACGCCATATCATTCGGACTAAAGAGGAGAAGGACGACCCAAGTTGTTATCAGCACTCAGTTCAGAAGCCTGCATCTCTGATGGTATGGGGTTGCATTAGTGCGTGTGGCATGGGCAGCTTACACATCTGGAAAGACACCATCAATGCTGAAAGGTATATCCAGGTTCTAGAGCAACATATGCTCCCATCCAGATGACATCTCTTTCAGGGAAGACCTTACATTTTCCAACATGACAATGCCAAACCACATATTGCATCAATTACAGCATCATGGCTGCGTAGAAGAAGGGTCCGGGTACTGAACTGGCCAGCCTGCAGTCCAGATCTTTCACCCATAGAAAACATTTAGCACATCATAAAATGGAAGAGACGACAAAAAAGACCTAAGACAGTTGAGCAACTAGAATCCTACATTAGATAAGAATGGGTTAACATTCCTATCCCTAAACTTGAGCAACTTGTCTCCTCAGTCCCCAGACGTTTACAGACTGTTGTAAAGAGAAAAGGGAATGTCTCACAGTGGGAAACATGGCCTTGTCCCAACTTTTTTGAGATGTGTTGTTGTCATGAAATTTAAAGTCACCTAATTTTTCTCTTTAAATGATACATTTTCTCAGTTTAAACATTTGATATGTCATCTATGTTCTATTCTGAATAAAATATGGAATTTTGAAACTTCCACATCATTGCATTCCGTTTTTATTTACAATTTGTACTTTGTCCCAACTTTTTTGGAATCGGGGTTGTATGTCGAGACATCAGAACAAAGCATCTCAAGGAATCCAGTCGTATGCATCCTTAAGGTCAATAAAGGCTATAAAGACTGGGGTTCTTGTCTTCTTTGAGATATCAAGAATCTGGCACAAGATAAATATGGCATCGCATGTTGATTTGTTGGCCCAAAATCCAAACCGTGTCAGTAGTAACACTCCTTCTTATGATTCTCTGAGTCTGTCAATGATGATCCCAGACATCACTTTGGACACTGTACCAATTATACTTAGACCTCTATAGTTTTCAGCAAGCGATTTCAGCCCTCTCTTGTGCAAGCAAGTGATGCCACCAGCCAGTTGATAGGGATCTGCAGACAAGACCATATCATACCTACTAGCAGTGTGATATACTTTATCAGCCATGCTGATCTTGAATATTTAAGCTGTTCTCAGAACACTTTATCTGTGACTTGACATCTACCATTCTTCAGTCTTCTCATACTATCTACAACTTCAGTATGACTGGGAGTAGATGTATCAATACTGGTGGTAGTAGGTATGGGTAGTTCTCAGGGTGTTCTAATTCAGGTTGTGGTATATATGGGCATGCAGAAAAGTGTTTTGGGAACTGCTCTTCCAGTTTTCTTGGTGGAATCAATGGCCTGTTAATGCATGACAAAGACGTGGGCATCGTCATGAATCTGAACTCCTCTGTGTTGTGCTGTTCACTTGCAAAGTTCAGTTGGTCTGCTTTGGATCCAAATTAAGCATTTTTCAGCTTTGTGCAGAGCTTTCTGACGTCATAGTCTAATGCCTTTTTCACCATAGGGTCTTTCTCCTGGGTGCAGGGGAGAGCAGGTGTGTCACAAACTGTCAACAAATCCAAATCAGTCAGCTGAAGATGTAGTCAGGGACAAGCATGGGTCGGTCAATCAACAAATGGGATGTCAAAGTGCAGGTTTGGAAATGGAGTCTAGAAATAAATGTGAACAGAGTCGAAACACAAGTAGACAGGCAGGAAGTCAGAAGGCTTGGTACAATCAGGTATGGAGACACAGAACATTACTTCGCAGTGGGTGTTTGTGACTGCTGAGCTTATATAGGGGAGTGATTACTGGCAAATAGGAGACAGGTTTTCCAAATTCCTGTTTTCAGCAATGTTACTGACAGACACTCCTGTCCGATTCCAAAAAAGTTGGGACAAAGTAGAAATTGTAAATAAAAACGGAATGCAATAATATGCAAATCTCAAAAACTGATATTATATTCACAATAGAATGTAGACAACATATCAAATGTCGAAAGAGAGACATTTTGAAATTTCATGCCAAATATTGGCTCATTTGAAATTTCATGACAGCAACACATCTCAAAAAAGTTGGGATGGGCAATAAGAGGCTGGAAAAGTTAAAGGTACAAAAAAGGAACAGCTGGAGGACCAAATTGCAACTCATAAGGTCAATTGGCAATAGGTCATTAACATGACTGGGTATAAAAAGAGCATCTTGGAGTGGCAGTGGCTCTCAGAAGTAAAGATGGGAAGAGGATCACCAATCCCCCTAATTCTGCGCCGACAAATAGTGGAGCAATATCAGAAAGGAGTTCGACAGTGTAAAATTGCAAAGAGTTTGAACATATCATCATCTACAGTGCATAATATCATCAAAAGATTCAGAGAATCTGGAAGAATCTCTGTGCTTAAGGGTCAAGGCCGGAAAACCATACTGGGTGCCCATGATCTTCGGGCCCTTAGACGGCACTGCATCACATACAGGCATGCTTCTCTATTGGAAATCACAAAATGGGCTCAGTCAGAGAACATTATCTGTGAACACAATTCACCGTGCCATCCGCCGTTGCCAACTAAAACTCTATAGTTCAAAGAAGAAGCCGTATCTAAACATGATCCAGAAGCGCAGACGTCTTCTCTGGGCCAAGGCTCATTTAAAAGGGACTGTGGGAAAGTGGAAAACTGTTATGTGGTCAGACGACTCAAAATCAGAAGTTTTCTCAGTTTAAACATTTGATATGTCATCTATGTTCTATTCTGAATAAAATATGGAATTTTGAAACTTCCACATAATTGCATTCCGTTTTTATTTACAATTTGTACTTTGTCCCAACTTTTTTGGAATCGGGGTTGTATAATATTTTTGTCTCATTTGTTTAACTGGGTTCTCTATCTACTTATAGGACTTGTGTGAAAATCTGATGATGTTAAGGTCATATTTATAGAGAAATATAGAAAATCCTAAAGGATTCATAAACTTTCAAGCACCACTGTATACTATATGTAACCTCACTGACCTTGCAAATCACCTTATAAAGACCAATGGATCAGGCTTGGAGCTTCTGGCAGGTATTTGGCTCTCGTGAGTCCTTAGTGGACACCCACACTTGGTCGCCTGGAGCATATTCCGGGGTCTCCCTTCTATGCTTGTCTGCGTACTACTTATACTTATTGTTGACTAGTTCTAGTCTTTGGTGAACTTCCTCCCATACTTGCTCAGTCCTCTTAAACAAAGCGTCCACCACTAGGATTTGAGTTGGGGAATCATCCCAGGGGAAGAGTGGTGGTTGATGGCCAAGGATACATTGAAACGGAGTTAACTGACTAGCAGAATGTTTCAAAGAGTTTTGTGCATATTCTGCCCAGGGAAGGAATCATGCCCAATCTTTCTGGTTCCTCATACAGAAAATCCTGAGGAAGCAGCCTACCTCCTGGTTGGCGCATTCCACCTGGCCATTGGATTGTGGGTGGTATCCAGAAGTTAAGCTCACCAATACCCCTAGCTTGTCCATGAACTTAACCCATAACCTGGAGATGAACCGGGGACCCAGGTCACTGACAATATCTTCAGGGATACAGTAATATCTGAAGACGTGATTAAATCGGAGTTCTATGGTTTCAAATGCCATGGGTAGACCAGGTAGAGGGAGCAGTTTGAGGGCTTTGGAGAATTGATCTTTGGCCACTAGGATAACTGTATTGCCTTGGAATCAGGGTAGGTCAGTGATAAAGACTATGGCTTTATGTGACCAGGGTCATTGAGTCACCAGGAGTGTACAGAGCTGTCCGACAGGTGGAGCTTGTGGTACCTTCACTTGGGCACAGGTGGAGCAGGATGAAACAAAGTGGTTAATTTCAGAGACCATGTTCTCCCACCAATAGTTATTTTTGAGAAGTTGATAGGTTCAGTGACTACTGAGGTGTCCCATGGCCAGAGAGGGGTGGGCCCAAGTGATGAGTTTACCTCAGAATCAGGGTGACACATACATGAGTCCAGGGGGACAGTTCTCAGGCAGATTGGGAGGTTGAGATTACACTATTTCCTTATCTACAGTATGTCCCAGGACATGGCTTGCACAAAGCATTCAGGTGATAAGATGGGTGTGGGCTCTGGAGTGTGGTTTGAAGTGGCATGGATTCTGGAGAGTCTGCTTTAGTGTTTCTAGAACCAGGGCAGTAGGAGATCATGAATTGGAATTGGGTGAAGAACAAGGCTCATCTAGCTTGATGTGGGTTCAGGTGTTTAGCTGTCTTCAAGTATTCTAGATTTTTATGGTCTGCAAGGATAGTGAATGGATGTGTGGTGCTCTCTAACCAGTGTCTCCATTCGTCTAGTGCCAGTTTAATAGCTAGGAGTTCTCGTTTGCCAATGTCATAGTTCTGCTCAGCTGGGGTGAGTTTCTTGGAGTAGAAAGCAATGGGGTGTAAGTTTGGTTTATCCCCTAGGTGCTGAGAAAAGACCCCCTCCTACTCTGGTCTCTGAGGCATTGACCTCTATGACAAAAGGTTTGGTAGGGTCTGGATGCTGAAGGATGGGAGCGGTTGTGAAGATGGTCTTGAGCTGGTTGAAAGCTTCCTCGGCTGCTGGGTTCCACTGGAGGCGTTGCAGCCCCTTCTTGAGCAGGGTCATGAGAGGAGTGGCAGTCGTGCTGAATCCGCGGATGAAGCAATGATAAAAATTTGCAAACCCCAGGAAGTATTGTAGTTCTTTTATGGTAGTGGGAGTTGGCCAAGATATGACTGCCAAGACCTTGCTCTGGTCCATGCTTGTGCCTTCTGCACTGAAGATGTACCCAAGGAAGGATATCTGGTGGATGTGAAACTCACATTTCTCTGCTTGAACATACCAGTGGTTCTTCAATAGTTGGGTGAGTACTGACTTTACATGTTTGTGATGCGAATTTTCGTTGAGGGGGTAGATCAGGATGTCGTCTATGTAAGCTATTACAAACCTCCCCAGCATGTCTCTGAGTACATCATTTATGAGACACTGGAAAATACTTGGCACGCAAGAAAGACATAAGGCATGACCAAATATTCGAAGTGCCCAGATGTAGTACTAAATGCAGTCTTCCACTCATCGCCTTCTCAAATCCTGACTAGGTTGTAGGCACTTTAAAGTTCCAGCTTTGAGAAGATCTTGGCTGATCTTAGCTGTTCCAAAGCTGATTGCACCAGGGGAAGTGGATAGGGATATTTGACTGATTTGGTTCAAGCCTCTATAGTATATGCAGGGACGAAGACCTCCTCCTTTCTTGTCCACAAAAAAGAAGCTGGCTGAAGCTGGAGATGTTGATGGCCTAATGTACTCTTGTTGCAAAGTACATGCTCTTCCATGGCAGCTTATTTGGTGATGGACAAGGGGTATATGTGGTTGTGAGGAGTAGTACCTGGGAAGAGGTCAATGACACAGTCATAGGTTTGATGAGGAGGCAAACCACTAGCCTTACCCTTACTAAAAACTTCCTTGAGGTCCAGGTAACATGAAGGAACATTGTCTAAGGAGTCAGGCAGTGGACTCTTGACCTAGGTGGATGATATCAAGATTTGTGGGAGTTTCAGGCAGTTCTGGAAGCAAGATGGGGACCATTGAAGAATTTCTTTATGTTGCCTTGAGATGAGAGGGTCATGAAGCTGGAGCCACAGGAACCCCAAGACAAGATCATGATGGGCTGTGTGAGTGACCAACAAGGAAATGTGTTAAGCATGATGTGCTCCCACCTGGATTTCAAGGAGTGACTTGCATGTGGACATAAGCCCATCACCAATGGGACCCCCATCAGTGGCCTTAAGGTTTACAGGTCATTGGAGTTCTTCCATGGGTAAGTTGTATTTCTGGATGATTGTGTTACTGATCAGGTTCCCCCTGCCCCCGAGTCTATGAAGGCAGAAAGAACATGGGTCAAGTCTGGCAGCTTTAACAGTATAGGCATCTTTAGATAATGTGATATGTGAACCATTTCATGACTCACCAGGCTAGGTTGACTGGTTTCTTGATGGATATGACTCTCCTTCTTAGGGTTTGGTTGGCGAACTGGGCACTTGGCTATCAGATGGCTGGACTCACCACAGTAGAAACACAATCCCTCCTGGTGCCTCCTATCCCTCTCTGAATGTTGTAGGTGAGCATGAGAGACCTCCATGGGGGTCGGGGATGCCGGAGTAGTAGGAGGGGCTGGAGGAGACTGTAACATGGGTCGGTTTCTCAGAAGGTGGTCTAGGTGAATAGCCAGCTCAATGAGGGAGTGTAGAGTTAGATGTTTGCCACGGCATGCCAATTCAGGGAGCACTTCAGGGCGTAGACCTTGATGAAAGGTGGCCTTAAGAGCAGACTTGTTCCAGCCACTACCGGCAGCTAGCATGCAAAATTCTAATGCATACTCGGCCACTCTCCTATCTCCCTGTCTGATGGTTAGCAGGTTTGCTGACTTCGACACCTTCAGGTTGGTGATCAAAAACTCACTTGAACAGTTCAATAAATCTATTGTATGAGGTGATATGTTCACCCCCATGCTCCCAAACAGCACTAGCCTACTGTAAAGCCTTGCCTGTGAGAAGATAGAGGAATTGGGTGATCTTCTGTTCCTCTGTGGCTCCCGTGAGAGTGGGAAAATATAGGGAGCATTGTAGAAGAAATCCCTTGCAGTCAGAAACTTCCCCTGAATACTTTTCGGGACACGGAACCATTTGGGCTGCACCAAAGGAGGATGAGGGGCATGTCAGGATGGCCTGCAAGACAACACCAGTGAGTTGCAACATTCCAGTATTAAGATTGCTTATCATTTGCTGATGCTCTCCTGGCGAAGTATCCTGTCAGGGTGCAGGCACTTACGGATGCAAGCGCAGGGGAGAATGGGTGCATCACAAACTGTCAACAAATCCAAACCAGTCATCTGAAGACATAGTCAGGGATGGACATGGGTCGTTCAATCAACAAATGGGATGTCAAAGAGCAGGTGAGGAAACGGAGTTGGGAAATAAATGTAAACAGAGTCGAAACACGAGTAAACAGGCAGAAAGACAGAAGGCTTGGTATGATCAGGTACGGAGACACAGAATGATACTTTGCAACAGGTGTTTGTGACTGATGAGCTTATATAGGGAAGTGATTACTGGCAAGTAGGAGACAGGTGCACTTGTTAGTATTCTGGAGATGAGGGGTACTGTGGTGCTTGGGAGTTGTAGTCCAGAGCGGCCATGTTTGGAGGCTGCTCCGAACTCTGATTTTCAGCACTGTTACTGATACATATCAACATCACTGACGTTTTTTGGTTTTTCATTTTGGTTTCAATTTCAATTGTGTTTCAATTAATTTCTGGTCCTTTTGACCTATAAGATATAAAGTCAAGTAAAAGTCTGCAAGTCTAAATTTTTAATGGTCACATTTGCTCCATCTCCTATTTCCTTCAGAATGATCCCAAGTCAGCTTATCAAGAGATTTGAAGGCTCAGGCAATTTTAAGGCTCCAAGTCCTTCAAAATTATTTATATTACAATTATTTGGGATTTAAATGTGCTTTACAACTGTTATCAGAAAAGGTAGCATGGCTCAAACTATTACTATCAGTTCGGGTAATTATGATTTAAAGAAGTGTTTAACTAAGAATAACTCATGAGACTAACTCTTTCATTATTATGGATGAACGTATCCCCTTGTACTATAGATATGTGGGTTGTTTTTTGTTTTTTTTACCTGCAGGCCCAATGTTTATAACAAGGCGCTCCTTGAAAGTCTCGTAACTTCGTTTATTTGTGACAAAAATCTAAATGGAAATGTGGGACAGACATCACCACTATAAAAGAGCAACTTTACATAAATTTGAATCAATATTTAGTTCACTTAGTTGCTTTGTACCTCGATGATGTTTTTGCCTAGGTCTTGGGGCAGCGGTGTACCATACAGGAAGCCATTGTCATATGGGTGGCGCTGTGTGAAGCGCAGCCAGCGTGGCAGGTCTGGGAACTGCTGCTTGTTGCACTTGAACACCATGGGGTCATTATACACACGTCCTAGTTACATAAAGGGTAATGATATAGGCAATGAAATATGGCAATTGGGAGTCTGATTGATGTGTACAAAATGATAAATGTGCATGATTTACAAAAAAATAATTCAGTGAATTATGTGATGTGTAAAAGAGGTAAGAAGGAATAAATATTGAAAACTGCAATGTGTTTGTTTTATTGTAAATTCAAAACTACAGAGTCAGGAGGGGTTCCCACAGTGTTGTGATTCTCTAATTGCCACTGAGAGCTGTTGGGTGGGATCTGGCTTCATATGTGAACTAAGATGCATCACACTCCAATTTTCGAAAGAAGTCCGGCTTCACACAGTGCTAACAATATCACTAGTTGGTTAATGGTAGCTAGTTAGAATATAATATTGCAAAAACAGCACAGATTGGAGAATAAAATTACACACACACACAATATATATATATATATATATATATATATATATATATATATATATATATATAGTACCACTGGCGGCTCGTTAATAGGGGCAATTTGGGCGACGCACTCCCAAACAGGGAGGGAGATATTTTTTTTATCTACTCCTACTACCACGGCAACAGTAATATCATTGTCCAATCAGGCTAAGGTCGCGCCTGGTGTAGCCACGCCCTTTTGGTGTGATTTCTGTCAGGTTCAGATTTGCCCCAAAATCTCCCATTGACAGTAATGGTACGTACATTTTTTTTTTGAAAATCATGCTCCCAATGCATTTTCTATTAGGTTTTATGTGCTCGCACAAGCAGCGTGCTTAAGTCATACGCCTGTTGCGCCGTGCAAGTGTTGCCAGATTGGGCGGTTTTAAGTGCATTTTGGCGGGTTTTGAACATAATTTTGGGCTGGAAAACGCAACTTGCGCGGGAAATGTGTGAACATTCTATGAAGATGGAGGCGAGTGTTGAGTGCAACAATACAATAGCGTCTCTGAAAGAAGTTCCCTTTAGTCGTCGTACCAATGAGGAGAAAACAGCAATCAAACAGCTAGGACCTCCTAGACCGAATTTAAACATCAAGCAAGTGTCTACGAAGGGGGAGAAGACCTACTCAAGAGGTTTTAACAAGAACTGGTACCACCGGAAAACTTGGCTAGCTGGCTGTGATGTAGTCAATGCTCTTTTTTGCTACCCTTGTGTTCTCTTCCACCCTGGAAGTAGCACAGCAGACGGTACAGTGATATCTGATATTTGAATTTACTAGGCAAAAGGTTTTTTTGTGTGTATGTGTTACCAATGGCAGTTGTTTTACCAATGGCAGTTTAACATTGCCATGTTTTTGTTTTACCAATGGCAGTTTAACATTGCCATGCTTGGAATATTTCAGTAGCCTCAAGTTCTCTCTGATTTGGTGTAAATTAAGCATATTTTCAGTTTTTATATATTGTACAGTATGTGTTCATTGGAGCCAGCAGCACCTTACCTTTTTTCCAACTTGTTAAGCCAAGTTGCACTGACTACAAAACCTTGTGTGTATATAGCTAAATAACTAAAGCCTTTTGTGTTCATTGACATGCTTGTAATACTTTAAATTTCCTTTTAAGGCATGGCTTTCTGGAGGAATTCTTGGGAAAAAAACTGCAGAATTTATTTAGAATTATTATTTGTTGTTAAAATGGTGCAATTCCATATAAAAAACACATAATTAAGCTGCACATGTTTGTTTGATGGTTATGCTTTTCTTCATCTTTTTCAAAACTTAAATAAACACTTGTTTTGGATTTATATCCTGCCACTTTAATTGCATTCTTTAGAATGAAGAAATTAGAATATGTTTACAGTTAAGAATTTGTGTCTACTTATTATTATGGAATACTGGAAAAATATGAGAAAATAAATGAATAATATAATATTAATTGATTGTGATGCCAAATGTTTTGCTTTGAAGGCTTCACAATGAATCTTCCTTAGTTTTAGCCTGGCAAGCCAGACTAAATGTGAATATTTGCCACTCGTAGGCAAAAATATTTTTGGCCGCTAGGCGGGTGGGTCTAGTTTACTAGGCTACCTTAGTTTGCCACCTTTAACTTGTTCAGTGTTGCCACCTAGTGGAGAGAAGAGATATTGTCTATATTGATATCTGAATTTACCAGGCAAAAACAAGTTCGGCCAATTGATTTGCTACCTAGGTCAATTTACTTCAGTCCTGTGGACATTTATGGTCCGTGTAGACATAATGGGGGAAAATCCCCCCCCCCTGAAAAAAAATTCAGGAGCCGCCACTGTATAGTACTGTGCAAAAGTTTTAGATACCCTTTGGGGTTTTTTTATACAAACTTTGTTATAGATTTCTATTTTATTACTTTTACATTAGGTGGCACAGTGGTGTAGTAGTGTTGCCTCACAGCAACAAGGTTCTGGGTTTGAGCCCAGTGGCTGACGGAGGCCTTTCTTTTTTTTTTTTTAATATTTTTATTAGGATTTTTTTTTTTCATACAAAACAAGAACATTACACAATACAAAAAATAAAAATAAAAATAATTGATAATGAAATTCTATTATGTAATAATTAAATATTAAAACTGCACAGTACAAATAAAACCAAAAGGGAAAAAAAAAAACCTAAAATAAATAAAAAAAGGGAGCAAGAGGGTCCGTCAGTTAGGGGGCAGAGACTGGAGAGAGTGGAAGAATGTAAGAAAGGGAAGCCACTTGTTATAAAATTTAGCACAGTTACCGTTCACTGAATATCTGATCTTTTCCAACTTTAGAAAAGACATGACGTCATTGAGCCACTGACGACTCAAGGGAGCTTTAGTCGACTTCCAGTGGAGTAGAAGGTGGCGTCTTGCCAGTAAGGAAGTAAAAGCTAAAATATCCAATTGATGAGAGGTAAACCGGTTATGGTCCTCTGGGAGCCCGAATATAGCAACATGGGGGGAGACTTTTATGGTCACTGATAGTATTTTAGACATGGTATCAAAATAATTCAACCAGAAGCAAGAGAGTAGTGGACAAGAGTAGAACATATGGGTTAAATTGCAGGATGAGGCATGACATTTGTCGCATTTGTCAGCAATACTGGGATAGATTTGAGACAATTGAGCTTTGGAAAAATGGACTCTAAACAGTACTTTAAACTGTATAAGTGTGAGACGAGCACAGGATGAGCTTGTGTGAATTTTCTTAAGAGCAGTGTCCCACCAGTCATCCTCCAAGTTTAGATCCAGTTCATCTTCCCAGGCAGTCTTAACTTTAGTAACTGGTGAGCAATCAAAAGAAAGAAGTTCGTTATAAACTTTAGAAATAAATGATTTTTGAAGTGGATCGCGGTTTAAAAACACCTCCCAGTGTAGAGTAGGCGGTAAGGAAGGAAAAACTGGAAACAAAGCTTTAGCGCAGTGTCTAATTTGAAAGTATCGAAAGAGATAAGGTGGGAGATGAAATTCTTTTGAGAGATCTATAAAGCTGCGAAAAATACCATCCTTGTAAAGGTCTTTAAAACATTTCAGGCCTTTATTATGCCATGCAAGAAAGGTTGAATCTGTAAACGGAGGTTGAAATAAATTATTCTTCAGTAAAGGAGCTAATGTAGATGCTGACTTAAATTTGAAGTGCTTCCTAAACTGATACCAAATTTTAAGTGTGGAGAGAACCACTTGATTATTCGTAAAGCCAGAGGGGTTAGATGGAATAGAAGAGGTAAGTAAAGCAGGTAAGGAGGATGAAACACATGACTGTGCCTCCAAGTAGCACCATGGCAGATTGGTAGATTTGAACCAAAATGAAAATTTTATGAATATGTGCCGCCCAATAATACAGTTGGAAATTCGGAAGTGTCAATCCACCATTGAATTTACATCTCTGAAGTATGGATTTACGGATCCTGGGAGCCTTTCCACACCATAAGAAATCAGAAATAGTTTGATCAATTGTTTTAAAAAACTGCTTTGGCAGGAAAAGTGGGAGACAATGGAACAAAAATAGAAATTTGGGCAAGATGTTCATTTTAACTGCGTGAATTCTTCCAATTAACGAGAGAGGCAAGCTTCTCCATCTTTGGAAGTCAGATTTAATTTTAGACATTAAAGGCAAAAAATTAGCAGAAAAAAGTGACTTTAACGTTCTGGTAACGCTGATCCCAAGATACCTAAAGCCAGACAGATTCATCTTAAAAGGGACATCTGACTGTGTAAGCTGTGATGCTGAAGCATTAATAGGATAGCATTCGCTTTTAGAGATATTCACTTTATAGCCTGAGAATGATCCAAATCTCTGGAAAGCAGATAAAATTGTGGGAATGGAAAGGACAGGATCTGAGACATATAACAATAAATCATCAGCATAAAGTGACAACTTAAATTCTGTGCCCAATCGTGAGATCCCTCTAAAAGTTGAGGAGGACCTCAGAAAGACTGACAAGGGCTCTATAGCTAGTGCGAACAATAGAGGAGATAGGGGACACCCCTGTCTGGTACCACGGGTTAGAGTAAAAAAACTGGATTGGATGCCATTAGTGGAGATGCTTGCTTGTGGAGATGTATAAAGGAGACGTATCCATGAAATGAAGCCATTTCCCAGTCCAAATTTCTTTAGTACAGTAAATAAATAGTCCCATTCAACCCTGTCAAAAGCTTTTTCTGCATCAACCGAGATTACTACTTCAGGTGTTGTTGTGGTAGTTTTAGAATAAATAATATTTAGGAGTGTGCGGACATTAAAAAAATAACTGCCGCCCCTTAACAAATCCAGTTTGCTCATGTGAGACAATAGTTGGTACAATGTTTTCCAGGCGACAGGCCAAAGCTTTAGCAAGGATCTTAGCATCTACATTTATTAATGAGAGAGGTCTGTATGAGCTGCAGAGATTTGGATCCTTATCTTTTTTTAAGAGGAGACTTATGGAGGCTTGCCTTAAAGTGGGAGGGAGAGTGCCATGTTCCAGTGATTCTTTATAAACAGCATGCAGTAAAGGGAGCAGTTTTTCCTGAAATCTCTTAAAAAATTCAACTGGGAATCCATCAGGGCCAGGAGCTTTGTTATTTTGCATGCTACTCACAGCGAGAGTGATTTCTTCTACCGTTAATGGGGAGTCTAGTTTTTTAGCAGCATCTAAGCTTAACACAGGAAAATTGAGGCTATCTAGGAATGAATTCACTTCAGTGGTGTCAGGTGAAGATTCAGATGTATATAAAGAGGAATAAAATGAGTGAAAAACAGAATTAATGGTAATGGGATCCTTATACAATGAGCCAGATGAATCTTTTATCTGAAGGATCATACGTGAGGCTGCCTGGCGACGTAGTTGATGAGCCAGGAGCCGACTTGCCTTGTCGCCATGTTCATAATATGTGGAGCGTGATCGTAAGAGAAGTCGCTCTGCATCACTAGTGGTGATGAGATCAAATTCAGTCTGTAAATCAACACGCTGTTTAAGTAAACTGGGAGAGGGGCAAGTAGCGAGTTGTTGGTCCAATTTGATGATATTAATAGAGAGTTCTTGCAATTTGGTTTTACGGGACTTATTCAAGTGGGCAGAGTAGGAAATAATTTGTCCCTGCAAGTATGCTTTTAATGATTCCCACAGCAGTGAACAAGAAACAGGTTCCATATCATTCTGATTTATAGAGATATAATCATCAATTTTAGTTGCAATAAATTCTGTGAACTTATCATCTGAGAGAAGTAATGTATTGAACCTCCAAGGTGTTGAGTAACGGGGTTGTGAAGAAAACTAAATATCTAAAGAAAGAGGAGCATGGTCAGAAATAACAATCGGGTGATAATTAACAGACAGTACTTTGGGGAATTAGTTTAGCATCAATGAAATAATAATCAATCCGAGAGAAAGACTGATGCATCTGAAAAAAAAAAGAATATTCCTTGCTACAAGGGTTATAAAATCTCCAAGGATCAATGCAACTGTTATTAGACATAAAACCTGAAAGTGACCTTGACATTAAAGAAGGGATCAGAGTTCGTGGGTTAGAGCGGTCTAGGTTGGGATCAATTACACAGTTCATGTCCCCTCCAATTATAAGAAGGCTGTTGTTCAATGAGGGAAGACATTCAAAAAGTTTATTCATAAAGTGTGGATCATCAGAATTGGGGGCATATATGTTAACTAATAAAACGAGAGTATGGAATAGCGTGCCTGTAACAATTAAGTATCTGCCGTTTTTGTCTATCACCTTAGAAGCTGAAAACTGGATTGACTTACCAATTAAAATAGCAACCCCCCTGGCTTTAGAGTTGAAATTAGAGTGAAACACCTCAGAAACCCAGGAACATTTAAGTCTGACCTGATCTTTGATGCGCATGTGGGTTTCCTGCAGAAACACTAGGTCAGCTTTAAGACGTTTCAAATGAGCAAATATCCTTGATCTCTTAATTGGACTCCCCATGCCATTAATATTCCAGCTCAAAAATCTCACAGAGGACCCAATATGTGGAATATCAGAAGTATGAGCGTTGGTGGACATATGTTAAGTTCCTAGAGATAGAAATAGACTGAAAGCGGACCCCCAGGGAAGGAAGGAAAAGAGGGGAAAAAACGCAAAAAACCACACACACACACACACAAAAAAAAAAAAACCCACCACACTTACAAATTGAACCCCCCACCCCACCGCACTTACAACGACCCCATCCCCAAACGATGGAGAACCCAGTGCCAACTCCACAAGGAGTCAGATCCCCAAAACGAAAACTTGCGGCTTTGAGCATGACTATCGAGCTTCGGATTGAGCTCCTGCAGTCCTAGCAACATTTGACAGATCGGTACAACCAATCAAGTCCAAGTTAAAGTGAAAACTGAAAACCACACAGTGTGCGTATATGAGAATAGTAAAGAAAAGAGGAAACAAATGAAATAAAGTAATAACTGTCAATATTAACTGACTCTGCTTCCTCAAGGTTGTGTATCATTTCTCGGTTCTCTCACTACTGAGCGATCTGATGAATGCGCTGGCCTCTTCTGGTGATTTAAACTCCTTCTCTGCACCGTTATGAGTGACCCGGAGGCGCGCCGGGTACAGCAAACCAAAGCGAATCCCCGGTATTTCGCGGAGCTGGCGTCGGACCTCATTAAAGGAGGCTCGGGCACGGGCCGTCCTCGGAGTGTGGTCGGGGAAGACAGAAAAACTCATGTCTCCAATCTTGATCCGTTGCTGAGCCCTGGCTCGGCGCAGTATGTCCACACAGTCTGTATGGTAGTGCAGACGAGCGATTATGGGGCGCGGGCGCTCTCCGGGCTTCGGTTTCGGCTGGAGAGTACGATGAGCGCGGTCCACGAGAGGCTTCTTCGCGAGGTTAAAGGCCTCCTTGAGCAGAGAGGAAACAGCTGTAGCAGTAAAGGAGGTGGAAAAGTCTTCGGGAATGCCCACTAGCCGTATGTTGTTACGCCGCGATCTCGCCTCCAAATCCTCGCATTTATTGTCCAATCTCGTCAGTTCAGTTGTCAGATGCTCCACTTTAGCCTGTAAGGCAGTAATGTCGTCGGCGCAGGAGGACAGCGATGTCTCCATTTCACCTACGGTAGTCTTCAGAGTGCACACATCGGACTGGATGTTTGTAATGCTACTGGATAATTCAGTCTTCACTGCCTGTAGCTCAGCCTTGATATTTGACAAGTTTTCGGTCAAGGCAGCCTGAAGCTCAGTTTTAAAAATAGCCGACATCTCAACACGGAGTGACGAGAGCAGCTCGGCCTTAAAGTCGTGGAAAGCAGCGCCGCCTGCGGCTTCGGCCAGACCAGAAGGAGAATCACTACGAAGCGGGGATGCAACGTGCGAAGCAGGCCGCGGTGGCTGCACAGGTACTTTAGGCTTTGGAGGCATTTAGATCAGCAAAAAAACAGCGTTAAATTCAAATTATGGTGGTGGAGAACACACACACCGAAAAAAGATACAAAAGGTGTACCTAAAATAGGTTTCTTTTTTAAAGGTTGCTGCAGGAGCTCGGAGAAACGCATCCTACTCCATTAGTCGCTACACCGGAAGTCTGACGGAGGCCTTTCTGTGTGGAGTTTGCACATTCTATCCCGTGTCTGCGTGGGTTCCCTCCGGTTGCCCCCACAGTCCAAAGACATGCAGGTTAGGCTAATTGGTGGCTCTAAATTGACTGTGAGTGTGAATGGTTGTTTGTCTCTATGTGTCAGCCCTGTGATGACCTGGCGACTTGTCCAGGGTATACCCCATCTCTTGCCCATAGTCTGCTGGGACAGGCTCCAGCTTGCCTGCGACCCTACACAGGATAAGTGGCTACAGATAATGGATGGATATTTTATTTTATATATATATATATATATATATATATATATATATATATATATATATACACACACACAGTGGTATGCAAAAGTTTGGACACCCCTGGTCAAAATGGCTGTTACTGTGAACAGTTAAAGGGATAGTTCGGGATTTTTGACATGAATCTATATGGTATCCCCGTCAGCAGTGTCGTGCATCCACACTGACTTACCCCCGACAGTGTTCTGTGAGCCTAGATATTGTACAGTGTTGGTCAGTGCACAAGTAGTTCCGGCAGGTTTCCTGGGGTCTGCAAAGTAACACGTTTTTCTTCTCAAAACAGCTCGTGTTCGAATGAGTGATTTATTAGCATAACAAAACCCTTGTAGTCCAAAAAGTCACACCTTGTAATTGCTTGGGGCTACTTTCTCTCAATAGCGATCAGTGCGCGCTGTCACTGTTAACAGTTGTGTGCGAGCTATTTATACAAATAGGAGTCATTCAGGATTCAGCCATGACACGGAGCAAAAACATGGCTGAATCCTGAATGACTCCTATTTGTATAAATAGGGCACTACATAGGCAGCAGTGGTAGTTTCTTTTTCCCTGCCATGGAAGCGCACTTGTATACTGAGGAGGAAAGCAATTTGCTGCTGCTAAACACTGTCGAACAACTAATGAAAGTTGTTGGCTAGCTCGCACACAACTGTTAACAGTGACAGCGCGCACTGATCGCTATTGAGAGAAAGTAGCCCCAAGCAATTACAAGGTGTGACTTTTTGGACTACAAGGGTTTTGTTATGCTAATAAATCACTCATTCGAACACGAGCTGTTTTGAGAAGAAAAACGTGTTACTTTGCAGACCCCAGGAAACCTGCCGGAACTACTTGTGCACTGACCAACACTGTACAATATCTAGGCTCACAGAACACTGTCGGGGGTAAGTCAGTGTGGATGCACGACACTGCTGACGGGGATACCATATAGATTCATGTCAAAAATCCCGAACTATCCCTTTAAGCAAGTTGAAGATGAAATGATCTCCAAAAGGCATAAAGTTAAAGATGAATCATTCCCTTTATATTTTAAGCAAAAACAATTTTTTATTTTCATCTTTTACATTTTCAAAATGACAAAAAAAGGAAAAGGGCCTGAAGCAAAAGTTTGGGCACCCTGTATGGTTAGTACCTAGTAACACCCCCTTTGGCAAGTATCATAGTTTGTAAACACTTTTTGTAGCCAGCTAATAATCTTTCAGTTCTTACCTGGGGGATTTTCACACATTCGTCCTTGCAAAAGGCTTCCAGTTCTACAAGTTTCTTGGGCTGTCTTGCATGCACTGCTCTTTTGAGATCTATCCACAGATTTTCAATGATGTTTAGGTCAGGGGACTGTGAGGGCCAGGGCAAAACCTTCAGCTTGTGCCTCTTGAGGTATTCCACTGTAGATTTTGAGGTGTGTTTTGGATCGTCATCTTATTGTATGACCCATCCTCTTTTTAACTTCAGCTTTTTTACAGATGGTGTGATGTTTGCTTCCAGAATTTGCTGGTATTTATTTGAATCCATGCTTCCCTCGACCAATGAAATGTGCCCTGTGCCACTGGCTGCAACACAACCCCAAAGCATGATCAATCCATACCCATGCTTCAGAGTTGGGCAGGTGTTCTTTTCCTGGAATTTGGCACCCTTTTTTCTCCAAACATACCTTTGCACATTGTGTCCAAAAAGTTCTATTTTGATTTCATCAGTCCACAGGACTTGTTTCCAAAATGCATCAGGCTTGCTTAGATGTTCATTTGCAAACTTCAGACACTGAATTTTGTGGCTAGGATGCAGGAAAGGTTTTCTTCTGATGACTCTCCCATGAAGGTCATATTTGTTCAGGTGTCGCTGCATAGTAGAACAGTGCGCCACCACTCCAGGGTCTGCTAAATCTTTCTGAAGGTCTTTTGCAGTCAAACAGGGTTTTTTTATTTGCCTTTCTAACAATCCAACGAGCAGTTCTTTCAGAAAGTTTTCTTCATCTTCCAGACCTCACCTTGATCTCCACTGTTTCTGTTAACTGCCATTTCTTAATAACATTACAATCTGAGGAAATAGCTACCTGAAAACACTTTGCTATGTTCTTGTAGCCTTCTCCTGCTTTGAGAGCATCAATTATTTTATTATTCAGAATACAAGAGAGTTGCTTAGAGGAGCCCATGACTGTTGATTTTAGGGACAAGTTTGAGGAGTCAGAGAATTTATACAGCTTTGAAATCTGAATCATCTGACCTTTCCTAACGAAGAATTTGAACAAGCCACAGCTCAATAAGCTAATTAAGGTCTGGAACCTTGGTAAAAGTTACCTGAGAACTCAAATATATCGGGGTGCCCAAACTTTCGCATGGTGTTCCTTTTCTTTTTTCATTCTCCAATTGTGCAAAACAAAAATAATACACAAATCTTGCAGAAAACGCTGAAAAGAAATGTCTCGTCTTTACCTTTATGCCTTTTGGTGATCAGTTCATCTTCTGCTCACTTAACTATTCACAGTAACAGACATTTTCAGTAAGGGTGCCCAAACTTTTGCATGCCACTGTGTGTGTGTGTGTATATATATATATATATATATATATATATATATATATGTGTATATAGTACTGTGCAAAGTCTTAGGTACTCTGTTTTTTCATGCAAACTACGTTATAGATTTCTATGTTATATATATTACTTACTTACTTAGCCAGTTAGCACTCAAACATCAGCCTCAAAGATGCGCAAAAAGGGATCAGAAGGGAGAAATTATTGATGTTTAGCTCACAAATCAAATATGTCATCATTTTAATCCTTTTATACTGGCATACTGAGTCAACTGAATATATTAAGGAAATGTAATTTGTGCAAGAAGGTCCTAATACAGCTTACCATAGTGTGTGAGAAATGGCTCAAATTCATTTTGGTAGACTTCTCTCTTTAGCTCATGGACAAACAGCTGGCCCACAGGAGTGTGCGTTATGATGTCTGCTTGAACCACCAGCATGCAGACTGTACACACTGAGGAGAGAGAAATGCAGTTTCATTTACATTTATTCATTTTACAGAATCATTTAGAGTGACACACTCTTATACAAGCACTGAAGGTAGATGGAGGGTAACCAGCTGTCTGGCAGTCCTGGAAATTACACAATCCTGGAAATTAGCGGTCACAAACATCACTATCTTTTGTGCTTGCACAGTCCTCACACACACAGTTTACTACTTGACACAGACATCATGTGGAAAATAAAAGGAAATAGGTCTTGACTTTCATGAAAAGTGCCTCACTATACATTTGTATTTATAATGTGTTTTCACATAGAATAGGACACACAGTAATATGGGTTTAGTACAGCTATATAGGTCATGCACTGACATTGTACTAAAGCTATATTCTGCTGATATCCACTGGTCAGTCAAAAGCTTGTCTCTGTAGTGCATGAACTCATGAATAAGGCTAAATCAAACATTTTGTCATTTGGCAGAACAAAAGAAAAGTCCAAATACTTGCCTGAGAGTGTTATAACCCAGTTGCATCTGTCTGCCATCTTGTTTTGAAATTTGACTGACAAGACCAGCTGGAAAAGACAGCAGCATCCCCATTGAGCTTAAAAGAGAAGCTATTTTTGCTTCAGCCATAAAGCCATGTTTGTATGTGTCATTCTATGTTACTTGGTAGACAGATACAGTGCCTGAAACAGATGTTTATGAAAGTTAAGGTTTAAAATCACTTGAAATAAGTGAGTAAATTCAGTTAAAGCTAAGGAAGGTTATTTTGGAGAAAGCAAGAAGAATAAGTTAGATTTTGAAAATATCCAACCAAAAAGTCCCATCCCCTCTCTTGATATCTCCCTCCAAAGCCACTCCTCCAAAACACATGAACGAGCACTGCCTGGTTACTGCTGGAGGACAAGTCTACAAGAAACAGTGTTGGGAGGGTGGAGCATTCACACACAAGAAAACATCTAACATTATCATAATGAATGTAAACAATGACCACACTGCAAAAAAATTGAAAACTGAATTTGAGGAGAAAATTACTTAGTACTAGTGAAATTATCTTTCTGCATGGACAGATATTTTCATTTGGTAAGACATCCTGGAATAAGTTGGTTGCAATCTAGACCTAGGTTTAATAATCTCAGAATTGGTGTCTTGTATTTTTCTAATAGGAAATGCTAGATCGTTTCAACTATATTCAAGATATTTTCACTTGCTAAGACATAATTTTTTGCAGTGCATGGCTATTATCAGTACTCACAGCTGTCAACTAGCTCGCTAGATTTAGCAATGTGTCTGCAATATGTCTTCATAGCCTTGTGAAAGACTCTGGTTATTCGTAATGAGTGCACGGGAAGAGTGTGTGCAAGTAGATAGATAAACAGGCAGGTAGAATCTTTGACTATTGAATCTTTTTGTTTGGACCGAATGAAATTATTGAATGGACTCTTTACAGCTTTGTGAGTGACATAGATGACAGTTTTTTTGTTGTCAGAGCATTTAATTTATTCATTGCTTTTGGGATGTAAAGAGAATTTCAAGGAATATAACAACAATGCTTCTAAAATAAATTACTTACACTGCCTTTAACATCAGATAAAAACATTACAGGATCACTCAGAGGAGGGGATATTGTAGTGTCCCTAGGGTATGCTTGACCAGGATAAAGAACTTACTGAAGATGAAAAAATGATGTCTGCTTAGTGGGGGCTCATCCATAGAAGCTTTGGGGCACCATATACAGTATATCAACTGTTCAACAGACTTTAATCTTCATACAGCTCTCATTCACAACTCCACACATTTTAAAGTCCATTGAAATACCAATTATATCTCTTGAGATAACATCCATTATCTGTAGCCACTTATACTGTACAGGGTCACAAGCAAGCTGGAGCCTATCCCAGCTGACTATGGGCAAGAGGCAGGGTACACCCTGGACAAGTTCCCATGTCATCGCAGGGCTGAGACAGAGACACAAACAACCATTCACACCTACAGTCGATTTAGAGCCACCAATTAGCCTAACCTGCATGTCTTTGGACTGTGGGCGAAACCAGAGCACCCGGAGGAAACCCACGCAGGCACGTGGAGAACATATAAACTGCACACAGAAAGGCCCTCATTGGCCACTGGGCTCAAACCCAGGACTTTCTTGCTACGAGGTGACAATGCACCATACACCACTGTGCCATCCCTCTTGAAAGACCAATTGTTTAAAAAAATGTTGCTATTTGATATGTGGCTGAGTGTTCAGTGCCACATTTAGCTCCACAGAATTATTATTGGACATAGTGGCCAAAAATATGAACTACATCAAGCAATAATGGAGGCCTACTGGGGCAGAAATCATCCTGCCCCATTCTATGGGGAGGGGCAGAGGAAAAGTCAGGTCTTGGGTTGCCCGATTGGTTAGTTAGTGTGCTTGGTGCACACTATTATTCTTCTTAAGTTAACTTTTTTTTATTATTAGTGTGCTTGCAGCGCAAAGCGCTGCTTTGTGCAGCAAGCACATTATTGTTCTTAAATTTCCGTTTTCTTTATTAGTGTGCTTGCTGCACAAAGCAGGGTGAAGCGTAGTGTGCTTGTATACAGCTTTTGGATCGACACACCCATTCTCTCATTCTTGTCGTTTTTCTGTTGTTTTTAGTGTTTGCACACTATTGTTCTTAAGTTTACGTTTTCTTTTTATTTATTCCTGTCCACCCGTTTTTTGGAGCCACTATTCCTCCCACAGCTTTTGAGATAGTGACACTGTTCCAACTCAGAAACATCCATCCTGAACCAGTGTAGTGTGCTTGTATACAGCTTTTGGATCGAAGCACCCGTTCTCTTGTCCTTGTAATTTTTTTTCCCAGAGAGAATGAATAGGGCTCACAAATTGAATCGTCCTGCTCGGACACGCTTCATCGGAAATGCACCAAACCTCATGTGATACTTTAAACCAACTCCTCCAACACATCCATGCAATCGGTTCTGACCTGCACTCTTCCTTTCTTTTTGCTCATCATTGAAAATGAATGGAGTTTTGGGAGAAAAACTTTCACTCTCCATCAGTTTTTTGAGCTGACTGACCAAACTTCATAAAACTTCATATGATGCCTCAGGCCAAGTCCCCTCACATATCCATCCCTCATCTGAGACCTGCACTTGTCCTTTCCTTGGTTTCACACATCTTTTTTTTCCCTCCATAGGTTTCCATTGATTTTTGGCCCCATTCAAATGAATGGAGTTTTGCTCAGTAACACTTCACCCCATATATCCACTGGTGTAGTGTGCTTGTATACAGCTTTTGGATCGACGTACTCGTTCTTGTCGTTTTTCTGTCATTTTTTCCCCCTACAGAATAAATAGGGCTCACGAATCGAATCATCCTGCTCGGACATGCTCCATTGCAGATGCACCAAACCTCATGTGATACTTCAGGCCAACTCCCCCGACACATACATGCAATCGATTATGACCTACACTCCTCTTTTTCTTGGTTTTCACGCATCCCTTTTTACCTCCCTAGGCTTCTATTGATTTTTGGCCCCATTCAAATGAATGGAGTTTTGCTCACTAAACACTTCACCATACATCCACCAAACTTCATATGGCACCTCAGGCCAACTCAAGATATCAGGCCGGACCCGCACTCGTCTTTTCTTTTTTGTCTTGCTTTTCATCCATCCCTTTTTCTTCCACATTGCTGCTAATTATTGGAAGCTTGACTGAGTCATCCCTCCATTCCCCCATAGGTGATAAGGCATTTGGCAAGGATCAACTCATTTGAGATTTTGACAACAAATCAACTTCAACTCAATGGCCACTTTATTATGAATACTTGCACACATGCACACAGACATATACAGTAAGTTAGCACTTATAAGCCTTAGTGTATTAGCATGCTTGCTGTTAACATGTTAGCATTAACATGTTAACATGCTAACATTTAGCATGTTTGGCAACGTATGTTAGTATGCCAGCCTTAAGATGTTAGCATGGGAACTGTTAGCATGTTAGCATTAGCATGTTAGCATGCCAACAGTTAGCATGTTTGCCATTAGCATATTAGCATGTTAGCTGTTAGCATGTCACCCTCAGCATGTTAGCATGCTAACAGTTAACATGTTAGCCATTAGCATGTTAACCTGCTAGCTGTTAGCATATTAGCCGTAGAATGTTAGCATTCTAACAATTAGTATGTTAACCATTAGTATGTTAGGAAGCTCGCTGTTAGCATGTTAGCATTTTCATGTTAGCATTCGAATGATAGCATTAGCATGTTAGCTCTCAGCATTTTAGCATTAGCATGTTAGCATTCGCATGTTAGCATGCTAGCTATTAGCATGTTCGGCATAGCATGTTAGCATTAACATGTTAGCATGCTAGCTGATAAAATGCTAGCATTCTCATGTTAGCATGTTAGCTGTTCTGCTACAGCTCAGTAAACACACTTTGTATTTTCTCTGCAGAAATGTAGTCTAGTTTTTATTTATTCCTGTACACTCATTTTTGGAGCTGCTACTCCTCCTACAGCTTTTGAGATACCAACACCGTTCCAACTCAGAAACGTCTGTCCTGAAGCGGTGTATTGTGCATGTATACAGCTTTTGGATCAATGCACCCGCAGTCTCGTTCTTGTCATTTTTCTGTTCTTTTTTTCCCATAGAGAATAAATGGGGCTCACAAATCAAATCGTTCTGTTCGGACACGCTTCATCAGAGACGCACCAAACCTCATGTTCAGGCCAACTCCCCTGGCACATACAGTTAGGTCCATAAATATTTGGACAGAGACAACATTTTTCTAATTTTGGTTCTGTACATTACCACAATGAATTTTGAACAAAACAATTCAGATGCAGTTGAAGTTCAGACTTTCAGCTTTAATTCAGTGGGTTGAACAAAATGATTGCATAAAAATGTGAGGAACTAAAGCATTTTTTAAACACAATCCCTTCATTTCAGGGGCTCAAAAGTAATTGGACAAATTAAATAATTGTAAATAAAATGTTCATTTCTAATACTTAGTTGAAAACCCTTTGTTGGCAATGAGTGCCTGAAGTCTTGAACTCATGGACATCACCAGATGCTGCGTTTCCTCCTTTTTAATGCTGTGACAGGCCTTTACTGCATCGGTTTTCAGTTGCTGTTTGTTTGTTTGTGGGCCTTTCTGTCTGAAGTTTAGTCTTTAACAAGTGAAATGCATGCTCAACTGGGTTGAGATCAGGTGACTGACTTGGCCATTCAAGAATATTCCACTTCATTGCTTTAATAAACTCCTGGGTTGCTTTGGCTTTATGTTTTGGGTCATTGTCCATCTGTATTATGAAACGCCGACCAATCAGTTTGGCTGCATTTGGCTGGATTTGAGCACACAGTATGTCTCTGAATACCTCAGAATTCATCCGGCTGCTTCTGTCCTGTGTCACATCATCAATAAACACTAGTGACCCAGTGCCACTGGCAGCCATGCATGCCCAAGCCATCACACTGCCTCTGCCGTGTTTTACAGATGATGTGGTATGCTTTGGATCATGAGCTGTACCATGCCTTTGCCATACTTTTTTCTTTCCATCATTCTGGTAGAGGTTGATCTTGGTTTCATCTGTCCAAAGAATGTTCTTCCAGAACTGTGCTGGCTTTTTTAGATGTTTTTTAGCAAAGTCCAATCTAGCCTTTTGATTCTTGAGGCTTATGAGTGGCTTGCACCGTGCAGTGAACCCTCTGTATTTACTTTCATGCAGTCTTCTCTTTATGGTAGATTTGGATATTGATACGCCTACTTCCTGGAGAGTGTTGTTCACTTGGTTGGCTGTTGTGAAGGGGTTTCTCTTCACCATGGAAATTATTCTGCGATCATCCACCACTGTTGTCTTCTGTGGGCGTCCAGGTCTTTTTGCATTGATGAGTTCACCAGTGCTTGCTTTCTTTCTCAGGATGTACCAAACTGTAGATTTTGCCACTCCTAATATTGTAGCAATTTCTCGGATGGGTTTTTTCTGTTTTCACAGCTTAGGGCCCTGTCACACTACGACGTTCTCACCAGCGTTCGAGTAACGTGTTGCGAAACGCAGAGGAACGTCGAGAACGTTAGAAAAAAGTTACAAGAAAGTTAGACGAGCGTCGGCAAACGTTGGGGAACGTCGAGGGACGTCGGCGAACGCTGAGGGTGAAAAATAGTTTTGGGTGTGCACAAAAATTCAGGACGTTCTATCAAAACGCTACTTACACGTTAGAGGAACGTTACACGAAAGTTTGCGGGCGTTACTCGAACGTTACTCGAAAGTCAGGACGTTCCCTGGACGCTAGGCGGATGCCGGCCCATCAGGGTCGAGTGTCCAGCGCGTGCCTAGCGCTTGGGTAACGCTTGCCTAACGCCTGTGTAACGTCCATCGAACGTCTGTCCAGCGTGTCGCCAACGTTTTTCAGCGTTCGTCAGCGTTCGCCGAGCGTTCTTAACGCTCATGTAACGCTCTTTCAACATCTTTCTAACGTCTGTCAGCGTTCTGAATTTTTCCAGCGTCTGTGTAACGTCCAGAACATTACCTGGACGCAAGGCAGACGCTACCCAAATGCTATGATAACGCTATCAAAGCGCTGTGGACGCTATGAGAACGCTAGGTTTTGCTGCTATTTTGGACCACAAACGTCGCCTGACACTGAGGGAACGTTGGCTGAGCGTTACCCAAGCGTTACAAGAACGTTACAACATCGTTGACCTAGAAACTTAATTTGAAGAACGTCGACGTTCCCCGGCGTTTCTCAAATTTTTAAAAACGCAACCAAACGTCGAACAAAACGCTATAGTGTGACAGGGCCCTTAAGGATGGCTTGTTTCACCTGCATGGAGAGCTCCTTTGACCGCATGTTTTCTTCACAGCAAAATCTTCCAAATGCATACACCACACCTCAAATCAACTCCAGGCCTTTTATCTGCTTAATTGAGAATGACATAACGAAGGAATTGCCCACACCTGCCCATGAAATAGCCTTTGAGTCAATTGTCCAATTACTTTTGGTCCCTTTAAAAACAGGGTGGCACATATTAAGGACCTGAAACTCCTAAACCCTTCATCCAATTTTAATGTGGATACCCTCAAATGAAAGCTGAAAGTCTGGACTTTATGTCCATGTCCATTATATAATTATAACTTGAATATGTTTCAGTAAACAGGTAAAAAAAGAAAATTTGTGTCAGTGTCCAAATATATATAGACCTAACTGTACATGCAATCAGTTCTGACCTGCACTCATCTTTTCCTTTCTTTTCACTCATCTGTTTTTCCTCCATTCGCTTCCATTGATTTTGGCCCCATTGAAAATGAATGGAGTTTGGGGAGAAAAACTTTCACTCTTCGTCAATTTTTTTGAACCAAGCGACCAAACTTCATGAAAATTCATATGATGCCTCAGGCCATGTCCATATCCATCCCCTCATCTGAGACCTGCACTCATCTTTTTCTTGGTTTTCACACATCCCTTTTTTATCTCCATAGGCTTCTGTTGATTTTTGGCCACATTCAAATGAATGGCGTTTTGGTCAGTAACACTTTGCCACACATCCACCAAACTTCATATGGCACTGCAGACCAAATCACCCATCATACACATGAGATCAGGTCTGATCCACACTCATCTTTGTCTTGCCCTTCATCAATCCCTTTTTCCTTCCCATTGCCGCCAATTCTGGAGGCTTAACTGAGTCATCCCTCGATTTCCCCATAGGTGATAATGCATTTGGCAAGGATCTGATCATCTGCAACTTTGACAACAATCAGTAGCCACTTTATTAGGAATAAAAAAATTGAAGCCTTTTCTTCTTTTCAGCCTCACTAAGAAGTGGGTTTCTTATGGTGACACAGCTGTTTAGTGGCAATCCTGTGAGTTCTTGTCACATTATGCATGTGGAAATGCTCTTACTTTCACTATTAAATATAGCTGTGAGTTCTGTCTATTTTTTACAATTCAACTTCATCAAGGGGCGGCACGGTGGTGTAGTGGTTAGCACTGTCACCTCACAGCAAGAAGGTCCGGGTTTGAGCCCCGTGGCCGGCAAGGGCCTTTCTGTGTGGAGTTTGCATGTTCTCCCTGTGTCCACGTGGGTTTGCTCCGGTTTCCCCCACAGTCCAAAGACACGCAGGTTAGGTTAACTGGTGACTCTAAATTGACCGTAGGTGTGAATGGTTGTCTGTGTCTATGTGTCAGCCCTGTGATGACCTGGCGACTTGTCCAGGGTGTACCCTGCCTTTCGCCCGTAGTCAGCTGGGATAGGCTCCAGCTTGCCTGCGACCCTGTAGAACAGGATAAAGTGGCTAGAGATGATGAGATGAACTTCATCAAGAGTTTATGTGATCTGATCACGCTCATTCAAGAGTTTTTCCAACCACATTTCCAGTTATGCAATCAAAGGTTCTTAAGTATTTGCTTATTTAAATCCAAATGGTGACTTTTTTTGGGCCGGGGGGGGGGCAGGCAATGTAAATGCAGTAGACAGTGCAATATCTCTCTTTAATATTCACTATTAAATATAGCTGTGAGTTCTTCTATCTATTTTTGTAGATTTAAGTGAATATTAAAATCGCCAACAACTAAAGCGTTGTCTAAGGAAATAACCAGATCTGAGATAAAATCTGCAAATTCAGAAAGGAACTCAGAATATGGCCCCGGGGGCCTGTAAATAATAAGTAATGGAATTAACTGGGTAGACCTATGTAAAAATAGTTTCAGGTGGGTGGAGCACAGAAGCACGGCAGGCCAGAACTGAGTTCTCACAAAACTCTTTATTTGCACTTTTCAGTGTCTTCTTTTGCTCACGCACACACACACACACACACACACACACACACACACACACACACAAGTGTCCAGGTTGGGGGAGAGCTCCCATCCTCTGCTCCCCCTCTCCTCTTATAGGGCGCGGTCACTGGGGAAGACACACAAACACAGATTAATTCCCATCAGGTGCAGTGATTCTGCCATTTACCTTCCCTGACTCCGCCCTCCATTCACAGACCGACGCTTGACCATGCATGCGCCCACTGCCACATACCCCCACCACCCATCCGGCCTGCAGCTGACTTCCCCCCCCCTTGACGGGAGAGAAAATCCGCCACAACCATCTGCGCCCCTGGCCTGTGGACCACCTCGAACTTAAATGGCTGGAGTGCCAGATACCAATGGGTGATCCGCGCGTTGGCATCATTCATGCGGTGGAGCCACTGCAGGGGCACGTGGTCCGAACAGAGGGTGAAAAGGCGCCCCAGCAGGTAGTAGCGGAGGGCGAGGACTGCCCATTTGATGGCGAGGCATTCCTTTTTGATTGTGCTGTACTTGCCCTCATGCACCGACAGCTTCTGGCTGATGTACAGCACTGGGCGTTCCTCCCCCTCCACCTCCTGGGACAGAACAGCCCCCAGCCCTCTGTCCAACGTGTCTGTCTGCAAAATAAAGGGGAGAGAAAAGTCAGGGCAGTGTAACAGTGGCCCCCCACACAGTGCAGCCTTTACCTCCGAGAAAGCCCGCTGGCATTGCTCCGTCCACTGGACCGGATCTGGTGCTCCCTTTTTAATGAGATCAGTCAGCGGGCTGATGACGTCCAAATAATTAGGTATAAACCTACGATAGTAGCCAGCCAGCCCCAGGAACTGTCTCACCCCCTTTTTGGTCATGGGCCTCGGGCAGGCCGCAATCACTGCTGTCTTATTAATTTGGGGACGCACCTGCCCATTGCCCAAGTGGGAACCCAGATACCGTACTTCCACCCGCCCAATCGCACACTTCTTTGGGTTGGCTGTGAGACCCACTCGCCTCAGCGACCTAAGGATAGCCCTGAGGTGCTCTAAGTGCCGCGGCCAGTCATTACTGTAAATAATAATGTCATCCAAGTAGGCGGCCGCATAGGTGGCGTGGGGGCGGAGGACCCTATCCGTAAGCTGCTGGAACGTAGCGGGTGCCCCAAACAGCCCAAAAGGAAGTGTGACGAACTGGTGTAAGCCAAACCATGTGGAAAAGGCCGTTTTCTCTCAGGATAGCGGAGTCAAGGGGATCTGCCAATATCCCTCTGTCAAATCCAGTGTCAAATAAAAACGAGCCGTGCCTAGTCGATCGAGTAACTCGTCAATACGAGGCATTTGGTACGCGTCAAATTTAGACACCGTGTTGACTTTTCTATAGTCCACACAGAACCGGACCGACCCGTCGGCCTTGGGAACCAAGACCACTGGGCTACTCCAGTCACTGTGGGACTCTTCAATGATGCCCATTTCGAGCATGGCCTTGAGTTCTTCCTGAACCACCTTTTTTTGTGTTCAGGCAGTCTGTAAGGGCGGCTGCGCACTACTACCCCCGGGGACATCTCAACGTGGTGTTCTATGAGGTGGGTGCGGCCAGGCAGGGGCGAGAACATGTCAGAAAATTCGGTCTGCAACTGGGTGACCGCCGTGAGTTGGGTCGGGGAGAGGTGGTCTCCACAGGGGACCAGAGCGGTGGGCGATGTCAATTTACCTTTTTGAACCTCCGGTCCCAGCTCCGCCTTCTCTGGAACCACCGACACCAATGCCACGGGGGCCTCCTCGTTCTAAAGTTTTAACAGATTGAGGTGGTAAATCTGTAATGCCCCACCCCTGTCCGTTCGCCTTACCTCATAGTTGACGTCCCCGACACGCCATGTGACCTCAAAGGGTCCTTGCCACCTGGCAATCAATTTGGAGCTTGATGTGGGCAACAACACGAGTACTTTATCTCCTGGTGTGAATTCCCTAAGGCACATGCCCCTGTCATACAGGCGGACTTGACGTTCTTGGGCCTGCTGCAAATTCTCCTGGGTTAGGTGCGTGAGTGTGTGGAGTTTGGCACGCAGGTCGATAATGTATTGAATTTCCTTTATACTTGTTGAAGGTCCCTCTTCCCAATTTTCATGCAGCACATCTAGAATGCCACGCAGCTTACACCCGTATAATAATTCGAATGGGGAGAACCCTGTGGAGGCTTGCAGGACCTCTCGCACTGCGAATAACAAGGGCTTGAGCCATTTATCCCAGTTGCGTGCGTCCTCGCTTACAAATTTCTGAATTATGTTCTTGAGTTGAACCGTTTGACTAAGCCATCCGTTTGTGGGTGATAAACGCTGGTGCGGATAGGCTTAATTCCCAGTAACCCATACAGTTCGCGCAGTGTGCATGACATAAATGTAGTGCCTTGATCAGTCAGAATCTCTTTGGGGATTCCGACTTGGGAGATGATGTGGAAGAGTGCTTCTGCAATACTATGTACTGAGAAATTGCGAAGAGGCACTGCTTCCGGATATCGCGTTGCCTAGTCCACCAGAACTAAAATAAAGCGATATCCTCGTGTTGACCAATCTAATGGCCCGACGAGATCCATCCTAATTCTTTCGAACAGGGTCTCGATTAATGGCAGAGGGCGCAAAGGCACTTTTGGAATGGCTGCGGGATTTACTAACTGGCATTCGTGGCATGCCGTACACCACCTACGGACATCGCCGTGAATCCCTGGCCAACAGAACCGGGCCATTATTCAGGCTAGTGTCTTATCCTGCCCCAAGCATCCGGCCATGGGATTAAAGTGAGCTACCTGGAACATAAATTCCTAGCGGCTCTTTGGGATTAAAAGCTGTGTTATCGGTTCCTTAGTCTGAGTGTCCTGCATCACTCGGTATAACCTATCCTTAATAATGGAGAAATAGGGGAAGGACGGGGTGGCATTTGGCTGGCGCATTTGACCATCGATTACTCTCACTTGGTCAAACTCATGCCGCAGAGTTTCATCTCGCGACTGCTCTAACGGGAAATCTGTGAGGGATTCCCCGAGAGAGGGAGGAGGAGACTACTGCTCCTCACTCTGACGCAGTGATGACGTAGACGGCTCTGTGACAGCTGCTCCCGCCAATGCCACACCGGGACCTCCCCCCGCTAAATTATGGGAGGCCCCACTCTTCACTAAATGTGCCATTAATTCCCTAAATCCCGGCCAATCAGTCCCCAAAATTATCGAGTGGGTAAGGCGAGGATTAACCGCCACCTTTACTCTAAATTTCTCCCCTCGAAATAGAATGTGGACTGACACTAAAGGGTAGTTGTGAACATCCCTGTACACACACAACACCTTCACCAATTGGTGCTCTCCTCAATGCCTAATCTTGCACCAGGCTTTGGTGGATTGAGGTCTGATTACAGCCAGAGTCCACCAAAGCCTGATACGTATCCCCTTGGATACTCACCAGTATACGATACACTCCGGCCCGATCGAGGGCGGTCCCTGGCGCGTCGGGGATCCAGACCACCATGCCCACCTCCATCGCCGAGCACTGATGCTGGAGGTGCCCCGGCTCCCCGCAGTGCCAGCAAACCGGCCCAGGCCCTCCCTCTGCGCCGGTGTTCCGGAGCTCACTCACCTGAGGGGGGGAAAGACACAGACACAGAAGTAGGAAGCGGTAGGGTACCGCGGGTGCGGCAGGCCAGCTGGGGTGGAGCCGGCCCCCGCGGTGGGGGAATGGGGCAAGGATGAGGAACAGAAGAGAGAGAGAGAAGAGAGGGGGAAAGAGGAGACGCGCTGTCCTGCCATCGGAACAGCCGCCATATGGTCCTCCGCCAGCTCGATGGCCTGATCCAGCGATGCCAGGCGATGGCACTGGGCCCACTCCGCTGTTCTTTCCGGAAGTCGGGCGATGAATTGTTCCAGCACCACCAGGTCAATGATTCCCTCAGCGTTGCGGTTGTCAGCCCTCAACCACCACCGGCAGGCGTCCTGGAGTTGCTGGCCAAACGCATGCGGCCAGTCGACCTCCTCCAGGCACAGCGCGCAGAAGCGCTGCCGTTGCTGCTCCGGGGTGCACCCCACACGTTGGAGGACGGTCCTGTGGAGGTTGGCGTAGACCAGCCAGCTGTCAGCGGGGAGCTGTAGCATGGCCAGCTGCGCCTCACCCGTTAACAGGGGGAGGAGGCGTGCCGCGCGCTGTTCCTCCGGCCAACCTCACGCCTCTGCTGCCTGTTCAAAAAGAGCGAGGAAGGCTTCATGGTCATCATGCAGACCCATCTTCATTAGGGTGAGGTGGGGAGGGTCCACAGCGGTGGTGATGGTGGACCCCGCCGACGTGAGCAGGTGCCAGGATGCCTGGCGATCTTCCTGCTGTGCCAACACCAGGGCTTCGAACCATTGTTCCTGCTCCTTCAAGAGGGTGACCAGCGCCTGGTGCAGGCTCTTTTGGGCCGTGGCGAGGGCATGGACCAGGTCCTTGAAGGGGGAGGACTCCATGAGGCTGTTCTCTTCTGTACTCCGTTCCGGGTTTCAGCACCACTGTAGAAATAGTTTCAGGTGGGTGGCGCACAGAAGCACGGCAGGCCAGAACTGAGTTCTCACAAAACTCTTTGTTTGCACTTTTCAGTGTCTTCTTTCGCTCACCCATACACACACACACACACACGCACACAAGTGTCCAGGTTGGGTGAGAGTTCCTTCCTCTGCTCTCCCTCTCCTCTTATAGGGCGCGGTCACTGGGGAAGACACACAAACACAGATTAATTCCCGTCAGGTGCAGTGATTCTGCCACTTACCTTCCCTGACTCCACCCTCCATTCACAGACTGACGCTTGACCATGCCCCCACTGCCACAACCTATTTTTTAAGGCTACGGTACATACATTATATGAGTATGAAGAATTTCAAATGTATTACATTTATAACCAGTGTAACGCTTCTTAGTTAACGTGATGTATGAGACCACTATATTACCAGAGTAATCAGAGCTAGGTTCGTCTATAAAGAGAGAATTGGCAACGACCAGTATTTAAATGAGGAAAAAGGTAGTAACATTTATTAAACACACAGAAAGAGGTTGAGGATCCTAGAGTGGATGATGTCCAAGAGAGAGATGACACAGAAGTGAGACGATCAACCAGACATAGGGCAGAACCTGACCGACTTACGTACCAGACGTTAGGAAATCCCCTGACTTTAGTAATGCAGTCTTTATTCAAAGAACTTGACCAAGCTTTTACTAAAGCTTTAGATTTATCTCCCATGATTAGTCCTACTCTCTTAGACATAGGCCACTTAACCACTGTTTAAGTTAGGAGTACATGCAGAGGCGCATGCACATTCAGGAGGGGAGGATGTAGCCCACCTAAATTGCACTGGGTTATTGCATGTAGTTAGAGGTTGGCCGGAGGAACAGCGCGCGGCACGCCTCCTCCCCCTATTAAATCACAATAGAAAAAAGTAAAGCAATTATTAGTCAGTCAGTATAAACGTTTAGTCAGTCAGTTACCCAATGTTCAATACAGTTCAATAAAGTTCAATCCCAAAGTCCGATGTCCAATGTTTAACCCCAATGTTCAAGCTCAAAAGCTACAGTTGAAAGTTCAATAAGTATCCTTTAAATCCTCAAAAAAAAGGGAAAAAAGAAGAAAAATGGAAAAAAGGATCTTCCTTGTACGTACTTTGTATTGTTGAATAAAGAAAAAAATGAAAACAAGGCCTTTTAAATCACTACCCGGGTAGTATTTAAGTGATGGAAATTTCAAAATCTTATCTGTAATCCAAGGAAATGTAGCCAGGATGCGTCCAGGTCACGGGCTCACAGATTGATGAACACACACAGTCACACTCCTCAGCAGAATCACTGGCTTGCCGTATCTCTCTCTCTCTCAAATGTGGCAGAAGAATGCACAACAAAAAAAAAACAATCAGAGATGAAATGATAAAAACACAAAATACAGCTTCAGAAATGGTACATCAACTGAAAACCTCTTCTTGAATGTTAGAAAGAAAGGATTACTTCAAAAATTAACTCTAGAGTATCAAAATATTGTTCAGTCTCTCATCTTTTCCCACTCGTTGCAACTCTATCTGCTGCTGAAAACAAAATGCAGTCGTGGTGTCTTCTTAGTGTAATGCACTGATTTACTATCGGCACAGCGCCATCTAGTGGACAGGGGGGAAATACTTCTAACTACATGCAATAACCCAGTGCAATTTAGGTGGGCTACATCCTCCCCTCCTGAATGTGCATGCGCCTCTGCATGTACTCCTAACTTAAACAGTGGTTAAGTGGCCTACGTCTAAGAGAGTAGGACTAATCATGGGAGATAAATCTAAAGCTTTAGTAAAAGCTTGGTCAAGTCCTTTGAATAAAGACTGCATTACTAAAGTCAGGGGATTTCCTAACGTCTGGTACGTAAGTCGGTCAGGTTCTGCCCTATGTCTGGTTGATCGTCTCACTTCTGTGTCTTCTCTCTCTTGGACATCATCCACTCTAGGATCCTCAAGCTCATGTTCAGATGACTCGTCATGGTTTCTCTCTTTTCCAGATTCCTGCTCAACTCTTCCTTCTGTTTCAGGCACTGTTTCCGACTCGTTCTCCTCTTCCACAAGGCTTGTCTTTTCCTTCTCCTCTTCTAGATCAGCAGACGATTCACCCTCTTCCAGTTCATCTTCACGGGAGTTAGAAGACTCATCCGCGCTGAGCTCTTGCTGCTGACTTCCAGCAGGCTGGAACACCTCGGCTTCAGGTCGGAGGTTGAACAGTTCGGGATTCATTGGAGCAGTTGCTCTAGTCTGAGGGATTTCATGCACAATGGTGATTGACGGGTAAGTTGTGTCAGGGACACCAGAGTAGTCGACTTCTTCTTCCTCACTTTCACAGGGATCTCTCAACAGCTCGCCCTCCTCACATGCTGGACTCTGAGCAGGTTGGGTTGCAGTTTTCTTTTGCTTGTGCTGAGTCACTTCTGTTTCGATGGATGGCACCAGGAAGCCACAAGGTAAGAGCAAGTCACGGTGCAGCGTCCTTTGGGGACTATCAGAGTTGACTGGGGCGACGACATAGACAGGAGAATCATTGATGCGCTTCACCACTTTGTAAACAGTTTGGCGCCAACGATCCGCTATCTTGTGTTTTCCCCTCAATCCAATGTTCTTGACCAAGACATGGTCTCCTTCCTCCAGGACAGTTTTCTCTTATTTTCATGTCGTATCTTTCTTTGTTTTTCAGGGCGATTTTCTCACTGTGTTCAATTGCAATTTTGTAGCTCTCTTGCAGGTTCTCCTTGAGACGTTTCACATAGTCTGTGTGAGTAACTTTGTTCTGACCCGCTGGATTGAGGCCAAATGCAACGTCGATAGGTAAGGTTGGCTGTCTCCCAAACATTAGCTGGTAGGGAGAAAAGCCTGTTGTGTCATTTTTGGTGCAAATGTATGCGTGTACTAAAGGTTGAACATAGTCACGCCACTTGACTTTGTTTTCTTCCTCAAGGGTACCCAGCATCTCCAAAAGCGTACGGTTAAACCGCTCCACGGGATTACCATGCGGATGGTAGGGAGTAGTTCTTGTCTTTTTAATTCCTAAGAGGAGGCAAAGGTCTTTGATTACTGCAGATTCAAAGTTGCGACCTTGGTCGCTATGTAAACGCTCAGGCAGGCCGTAATGGACAAAAAAGTTGTTCCACAAAGCCTTGGCTACTGTCTTGGCCTTTTGGTCAGTGGTCAGTACGGCAACAGCGTACTTCATAAAATGGTCAGTGATGACGAGGATGTTCTTCGTTCCACGGCCATCAGGCTCCAAGGACAAGTAGTCCATGCAGACTAGTTCGAGCGGTCTGCTGGTCCGGATGTTTACTAGACGGGCCGTTTTCTCAGCTTTTGCTTTGCGATGAACGCATCTCTCACAGGTTTTTACTTTCGCATCTACGTCCATGGCCATCCTCGGCCAATAGAAACGCATGCGGATGAGATCGATTGTTCTTTCAAATCCCATGTGTCCAACTAGGTCATGGAGAATTTCAAGAGCCGAACCAGTTGGAACAATGGCTCACCTTTGTTGACCCTCTTGAGATAGAGGATGGCATTGTCAATGATGCGTTGATCCTGGACCTGTAGCATTAGTTGGACTTCTTGGTCCTCTTTCTGCCTCACCCAGTACGACAGCCTTTTTCCTCCACTGATGATGTCAATGACCCTGCTGATTACTGGGTCAGCTCTTTGCTCAGCAGCCTATTCCAGCTGTGACATTCTGGGGAGGGTGCTGGACCCTGGAAGCAAATCAGTGTGGGTGAACTCAGGAGGGATAGCGTTCGCATCCATGGCAAGGGACTCGATGATCACAGGTAGGTGGTTACTTTCTTCCCCCTTACAGGGTTTTCCTAAGTTGTCTTTGGCAGACAGCCTCGACTGCCTCTTGAGGGAAGGTGGTACCACTTTCATCCCTCATGAACTTCATCAGGAACTGCTGCACTCTGTCGTCTTTGGCCTCAGCACTGGAATCTGCCTGCTCGCAGTCGTGGGGGCGCCTGGATAGACCGTCGGCGTCCTGGTTCCTCTTGCCGGCCCGGTACTGAATGTTGAAGTTGAAGTTGGACAGCCACTGATGTCCGGCAGCATCAAGTTTGGCAGATGACAGTACATAAGTCAAGGGATTGTTGTCAGTAACAACGGTAAACTCAGCGCCGTAGAGGTAGTCTGATAGCTTGTCGGTTATAGCCCACTTAAGAGCAAGAAACTCTAGCTTGTGAGTGGGGTATCTTCGCTCACATTTCGACAGCCCTCTACTGGTGTAGGCTATGACATTCATTTGCCCGTTTTGTTGCTGATAAAGGGTCGCCCCAAGACCATGGAGGCTCTCGTCAGTGTGCAATATGTATGGTAGACTCGAATCGGCAAAACCAAGGATTGGGGCAGTGGTCAATTTTTCAATGAGGGTTTTGAAAGCTTCCTTGCATTTAGACGTCCACTTCTCTGCAAAAGGTGACTTGAGGTCGGCATTTGAGAAGGGCTTAGTTTTGTTCTCTTTCCTTGCAGGGACATAGCCAGCAGTCAGGTCATTGAGGGGCTTTGCTATTTTCGAAAAGTCTTTGATGAATCTTCTGTAATACCCAGTGAACCCGAGAAAAGACTTGAGCTCCCTGATATTGGTCGGTCTGGGCCAAGTTGTGAGTGCTGAAATCTTGTCAGGGTCAGTTTCAACTCCATTCTCTGAGACAACATGTCCTAAGTATTTCACGGACTTCCTGAAAAAATGACACTTCTCAGGCGACAACTTGAGCCCGAATTCTCTTAGACGGTGTAAGACTCTCATAAGCCGCTCTTCGTGCTGTTTAAGGGTTTCTGAGAAAACAATAAGGTCGTCTAGGAAAACAAGAACTTCCTTCAAGTTTAGGGAACTCATGCATTTCTTCATGACTCTCTGGAAAGTGCTCAGAGCGTTGGTTACTCCCTGCGGCATCCTATTGAATTCCCAAAATCCCATGGGAGTGATGAAGGGGTTTTGGGTTTATCATCCTCTTCCATTTCCACCTGATAGAAGCCTGACTTTAAATCCATTACAGAGAACCATCTGGATCCTGTTAGGGCTGCAAAGGTTTCCTCAATGTTCAGCAAGGCGTAAGCATCCTTGATAGTCTGCAGATTCAATTTCCTGTAGTCGACACATAGTCGAATTTTGCCACTCTTCTTCTTTACGATGACGACCAGTGATGCTAACGGACTTTCAGACTCTCTTATGATGTTGGCGTCATACAGCTCTCTCAGGTGGAGACAGACGGCTTCATAATCAGACGGGTGGATAGGCCTCACCCTCTGCTTAAAGGGTGTTGGATCAGAAAGGCGGATTTTGTGCTTGACTGCTGTTGTATGTCCATAGTCAAGGTCATCTCTCGCAAAAACTTCAGGAATGGAATTCAGCTTTTCCTTAATCCTTTCTTTCCACTCCTCAGAGAGAGGCAAATCACTGAGATTGAAGGCAATGGGGCTCTCAGTAGGCATGGAGTGCTCAGGGTGGAACTCTGTTGGGCCTTCACCTTTCAGGGAGGTAAGTGGAGAAACGGATAGTGGAGCTGTAAGGTCTGCCAGAGTGCAGTGTGCTGGCACTGTGACATCATGTGTGGTTTCGTTCTTCAGCAGGACAGGAACTTTAAAATATGTCTGTCTGGGGCTTGACATGACATATGAGCAAAATGTCAGCCCACTTGGTAGTGAGCGAGAGGGGAAGTCAACGAGCAAGGGAGCCTCAGGGAAACTATTTACATTTCTGGTGTAGCCGTCTAACACCATTTTTTGGCCTGGTGGGATGACTACAGCTTTCTTGTGCAGGAGTTTCACAACACCCACTCTGTCACTGTGTGCGGTTTTGCTCTTGTACAGACTACGAAGGTGCTTGACGAGAACAGCATACGCACAGGTTTCTTGAACAGGTGCACTGGCACTTTCATCAAACCCTTCGTACAAAAGATCCAGAGCATTAGTGCCAACGAGGACGGAGATGGCACTGTAATCGGGAACGATGAGGGCCAATGTAGTTACAGTCTTGGCCCTACTGACAAAATTTTCAGGGAACGTTATCTCAACTTCAATGTAGCCTGTATAAGGCACACGCTGGCCTGCTGCTCCCTCTACATCAATTATGTTGTCTAAGGGACAAACTGGATGAGAAGGTAAGTAGGTATCGTGAAATGACTGGGAGATCGTGGTCACTTGTGAACCTGAATCAATTAGACACTCATGCTGGATTCCTCCGATGGTGACACTAACCATGGACCTTGAGCCGACTAATCCAGTCATGAGCTCCTCTCTTGTGGGTGTAAGGAAGCAACATTTGGCTTTTTTCTTTTTCTTGGGACAAGTGTCTCTTTCAATGGCTCCAGGATGCCCCTCTCCTGAAGCCGTGCTCAGTTTAAATGAACACCATACCTAGCTGCCCACTCGTCCTGCTTCGCTTTCAGTTCCTTGTACTTCAGGTCGACAGCAGCCTTGTTCAGGGGGTTCTCACATGCTTTGGCTATGTGGCCATCACTTCCGCATCGAAAACAAAACCAGGCCTTGGGCTGAGGTCTGGGCGTAACTTGAGGAGTTGCTCTGTGGACTTGGGCTTCAGCTTGGATCGTGGGTTGGTTCGGGGCAGACTGGGGGGCTGCGGGTCTTTGTTTCTTTTCTTTTCTAGGTTTCTTGGAGTCAAGCTGCATTTGCAGCTCAGCAACTTGTTTCCTCAGATTCTCAGTCTCCAGGATGTATGCTTGTAGTATATTGGCTTTGTATTCAGAGATGCAGGGGGTGTTCACCACACTCTGAGCGTTCATTGAGGTCTTTGCTTTGGAGGACCCCAAGTGGCGGTTCATGCGGTCAAGCTTGGTTGCTCGCTTGTCTTCCTCAGTCCGCAACTGCAAGAGAAAGTCAGCGAAGTCGAGGGACTCTTCACTTTTCAGCTCCAGCTGCAGGACAAGGTCATGGTCCCAGCAGTCACGCTTAAACTGCTTCATCAGGTGGCGGTTGACAGCAGATGCCTTGACCCCGCCTCTTTTCACGGCAGTGCTCAGTAGAGTTTGCAGCCTCTGCAAGTAACTGGAAGCTTTTTCTCCAGGGTCTTGGTTTGTATTGAGAAACTTGGCGAATATTTCTTCGCCATCTTCAACGATGCCATAAGCAGACTCTAAAAGTCTAGTGTAGTCTCTTGGGTGGGCAGAAGAACCTAACTGCCTCACGGCATTTGACGCTGGGGGAAGCAAGCTTTCCAGGATTTTCCTTCGCTGCACCTTGATGGGGGTTTGATCATGGAACATCAGTTCTACATCGAGCAGCCATGTTTCAAAGTCAGCTTTGCCTGGTGGCTTAGGCACTTTGCCTGAGAAGGAGCGCAACCACTTGGACTGATTCTGAGAGTTGGGGGCATTATTCTTGATCACATGTTCAACGACGATGCATCTCACCTCTGGCGGGTTCAGCACATTCTCGTCCAGCTCTTCAGACGCGGGGAGCACGTCACTCTGCTTTGCCACAGCGTGGGGTTTTGCCTTAACCTGCTTAGGTGTCTCTAAGTAGGGCGTCGTAGAGAGGGGGGTCTTTCTAGATCTAGTGATGAGGGGAGTCGCGCTATGGACAGAGTCAGCGTCGCTACTGTCATCTAGGTTGCTGGAGTCGCTAGAGTCTTGAGCTGTCAGAGTGAGGGCTTCGACACTATTTATGTACCATGTTACAGTGGTGTCGGTGATATTCTGTATGCTAGAAGGCAATTGGGGTTCGATCGAAGCACTTGCAGCGTCAGATTCAAATTCTACAATGGCAGAACATTTACCATCTACTCTGCTTGGTAATCTCACGATTTGAGCTACTTTACCAAATTTCTCGAAAGTTTCGATGATGTCTGCATCAGTATCAGTTTGGTTAACGCTGAATAAGGCGACGGAACGCTCACATTTAACACCATACTTCTGCTCAAAATCCATGTCTAAAGTTTAAACAATTTCACTCAATGAAACAAAAACCTAAAAAAAAGAGTGATAATTCACGTAATGCTCAGAAAACACCTTGGAATGCTAAATTAAATGGCACGGTCGTGCTCAAAACTCCCCAGGCTGGCTCGCCACGGAAAAAGATGTAACGCTTCTTAGTTAATGTGATGTATGAGACCACTATATTACCAGAGTAATCAGAGCTAGGTTCGACTATAAGGAGAGAATTGGCAACGACCAGTATTTAAATGAGGAAAAAGGTAGTAACATTTATTAAACACACAGAAAGATATTGAACCACAATAGAAAAAAGTAAAGCCCTTAGTAGTCAGTCAGTATAAACGTTTAGTCAGTCAGTTACCCAATGTTCAATACAGTTCAATAAAGTTCAATCCCAAAGTTCAATGTCCAATGTTTAACCCCCCAATGTTCAAGCTCAAAAGCTACAGTTAAAAGTTCAATAAGTGTCCTTTAAATCCTCAAAAAAAGGGAAAAAAGTAGAAAAATGGAAAAAAGGATCTTCCTTGTACGTACTTTGTATTGTTGAATAAAGAAAAAAATGAAAACAAGGCCTTTTAAATCACTACCCGGGTAGTACGTAAGTGATGGAGATTTCAAAATCTTATCTGTAATCCAAGGAAATGTAGCCAGGATGCGTCCAGGTCACGGGCTCACAGATTGATGAACACACACAGTCACACTCCTCAGCGGAATCACTGGCTCGCCGTATCTCTCTCTCTCTCAAATGTGGCAGAAGAATGCACAACAAAAAAAAACCAATCGGAGATGAAATGATAAAAACACAAAATACAGCTTCAGAAATGGTACATCAACTAAAAACCTCTTCTTGAATGTTAGAAAGAAAGGATTACTTCAAAAATTAACTCTAGAGTATCAAAATATTGTTCAGTCTCTCATCTTTTCCCACTCGTTGCAACTCTATCTGCTGCTGAAAACAAAATGCAGTCGTGGTGTCTTCTTCTAGAGTGTAATGCACTGATTTACTATCAGCACAGCGCCATCTAGTGGACAGGGGGGAAATACTTCTAACTACATGCAATAACCCAGTGCAATTTAGGTGGGCTACACCAGGTTTTTGTGTTACACCTAGATAATCATAAATAACCGCAATGCCTCCTCCTCTGCCAGTTAGACGAGGCTGGTGTATATAACTGTATCCAGGAGGACTAGCTTCATTTAATGCTATATATTCATTTGGTTTAATCCATGTTTCAGTTAAACAAAGTACATTAAACTCCTGATCAGTAATAAGTTAATTAACCATTAGCGCTTTAGATGTAAGAGATCTAATAGTCCCACCTTTAGATCAAAGGTGCTGGCAGCAGCTGTACAGTCAGTATGATCTAATTTTATATTGATTAGGTTACTGGAACAAACTCTGAGTATTTCTACTTTTTTGTTGAGCTCAGGGAACAGACACAGTCTTGATGTAGTGGAACCTGAGTGACGACTCTGTGCAGCTAGCAGACATTTGGTTTAGCCTGTTCGTCTCCTCCCTGGCTTTGGCTCTGGATTGTCAGAAATTAACTAGGCCTGTTCTGAGACTATGACCTATACTGCAGAAAATTTGAGCAGCACCTTCCCAAGTGGGATGGATACTGACCCGCCCTAACAGGCCAGCAGTGCCCTCAAAATTAGCCCAATTATCTATAAAGCCCACACTGTTTTCAGAGCACCACCTGGACAACCAGCAGTTCAGCGACCATAATCTGTTGTAAGCTACATTGCCACGCCACATTGGGATGGGGCCAGAGCATACTACAGCATCAGACATCGCCTTCACTAATTTAAACATCTCTACAAAGTTACTCTTAGTAACCTCAGACTGACAAAGGCATATATCATTAGCTCCTGCATGGATAACTATCTTTGAGAACCTGTGCTTGCCTAGGACCCTAAGATTACCTGCTATGTCCAGCACCCTGGCTCCTGTTATACACCTGACTAAAGCTGCTAGCGCCCCTAAAGGCTGAGCTAATTTCACGTGCCGTATGATAGAGTCCCCTATAACCAGAGCTCGTTCAGGTTTCTCAGTGGGTGCATCACTAAGCAGAGCAAACCTGTTCAACACGTGACGAGGAGAGGAGCGCTGCTCCCGTGGGCGAGCCTCAGTGGTAGCTTTGGCTCTATGCTTATGCTGCCGAGTCATCACCCATTTGCCCCGCTGTAAGGGCTCTAATGCCGGAGTTGTGGGATTACTAACTCCACCTAGGGCATCCAGACTTTCCCCTACAGAAACTACACTGTTCTCATTCTCACTGACCTTCTCTAAAGCCTGGATACACGCTTCTAACACTATAATCTTCTCCATCAGAGAGCTAACTAATCTGCCCTTATCACAAATAAAGCTATCGCTAACGATGGAGGAAGAAGACTAAACATCCTGCACTCAGCACACTGAACAGGCTGAAGGTGTGCCATGATGAAAGGATTCACGTACCTTAATCGAAGCTCTGTTGATATTAAAGCAGAGCCGATGTGGATGGCCTCCGCTTGTGGTCTTTACGCAGGAGGAGAAAAAAAGAAAGCTTCCGGTCTCGGCGTTCTTCCGAAAAAAGAGAGAGAGAAAAAACAGAAAAAGGAAAGCGAAAGTGGAAAGTACAAAAAGGAAAGTGAAAGTGCAATAAAAAATGAAGAGGATATTGGAAAATTATTTGTAGAAAAAAAAAGATTAAGTAATTAACGCCAACACTCGCAGAAAAAAGACTTGTTGCAAACAACTCAGGAACCAGGAAGTGCGCATGTGCAACCCAATCACCAATCAGTATTCCCTGAAGTGCCCTGAAGCAATGCGCCTAACCCCCAACTGCTCCCTGGGTGCTGTACAGTGGTGCTTGATTGTTTGTGAACCCTTTAGAATTTTCTATATTTCTGTACAAATATGACATAAAACATAATTAGATTTTCACACAAGTCCTAAAAGTAGATAAAAAGAACCAAGTTTTAAAAAATGAGACAAAAATATTATACTTGGTCATTGATTTATTATGGAAAATTATCCAATATTACGTATATGTGAGTGGCAAAAGTATGTGAATCTCTATGATTAGCAGTTAATTTGAAGGTAAAATTAGAGTCAGGTGTTTTCAATCAATGGGATGACAATCGGGTGTGAGTGGGCACCCTGTTTTATTTAAAGAACAGGGATCTAGCAAAGTCTGATCTTCACAACACATGTTTGTGGAAATGCATCATGGCACGAACAAAGGAGATTTCTGAGGACCTCAGAAAAAGCGTTGTTGATGCTCATGGAAAAGGTTACAAAACCATCTCTAAAGAGTTTGGACTCCACCAATCCACAGTCAGACAGATTGTGTACAAATCGAGGAAATTCAAGACCACTGTTACCCTCCCCAGGAGTGGTCGACCAACAAAGATCATTCCAAGAGCAAGGCGTGTAATAGTCGGCGAGGTCACAAAGGACCCTAGGGTAACTTCTAAGCAACTGAAGGCCTCCCTCACATTTGACTAATATTAATGTTCATGAGTCTACCTGAACAACAGGTAGGAGAACACTGAACAACAATGGTGTGCATGGCAGGGTTGCAAGAAGAAAGCCACTGCTCTCCAAAAAGAACATTGCTGCTTGTCTGCAGTTTGCTAAAGATCACGTGGACAATCCAGAAGTCTATTGGAAAAATGTTTTGTGGACGGATGAGACCAAAATAGAACTTTTTGGTTTAAATAAGAAGAATTATGTTTGGAGAAAGGAAAACGCTTCATTCCAGCATAAGAACCTTATCCCATCTGTGAATGGCGGGGGTAGTATCTGTGAATGGCGGTTGGTTTCGGCCTGTTTTGCTGCATCTGGGCCAGGACAGCTTGCCATCATTGATGGAACAATGAATTCTGAATTATACCAGCGAATTCTAAAGGAAAACGTCAAGACATCTGTCCATGAACTGAATCTCAAGAGTAGGTGGGTCATGCAGCAAGACAATGACCCTAAGCACACAAGTCATTCTACCAAAGAATGGTTAAAGAAGAAAAGTTAATGTTTTGGAATGGCCAAGTCAAAGTCCTGACCTTAATCCAATCGAAATGTTGTGGAAGGACCTGAAGCGAGCAGTTCATGTGAGGAAACCCGCCAACATCCCAGAGTTGAAGTGGTTCTGTACAGAGGAATGGGCTAAAATTCCTCCAAGCCAGTGTGCAGGACTGATCAACAGTTACCGGAAATGTTTAGTTGCAATTATTGCTGCACAAGGGGGTCACACCAGATACTGAAAGCAAAGGTTCACATACTTTTGCCGCTCACACATATGTAATATTGGATCATTTTCCTCAATACATAAATGACCAAGTATAATATTTTTGCCTCATTTGTTTAACTGGATTCTCTTTATCTACTTTGAGGACTTGTGTGAAAATCTGATTATGTTTAAGGTCATATTTATACAGAAATATAGAGAATTCTAAAGGGTTCACAAACTTTCAAGCACCACTGTGATTCCATAGCAACTTCCATAGCTGGCCACTGCTCTGGGTATGTGTATGTGCTTGTTAGGGTTCACCCAGTCGGAAACGGTCAACTTACTTCTCGGGACCCCCGCCCTCGTACCACCCAGAGCTCTGGGGGGGTTAGTCGCAAAGAAAGACAGGAACCCCAATGTAGTTCAAATCTTTATTCGCAAGTTCCCCCAATTAGACAAGAATACAGAGGGTTATTATATACGAGTGTTATCTGTGTGTAAATGACATCACTGTTTGATATATATGTGTGTGTGTGCATGAATGTGTGTATGTGTGTGTCACATCTTAATTATATCACTGTTCTGATGGAATGTTCAGATGTATGTGTGTGTGTTTGACTTGCGAGCAAGTGAGCAGCTTGATTTTGGGGCAGGTCAAATAATCTCCATCAGTGTGTGTGTAAATCATAACATGACGACATATTTCTGATGATATGACATGATAGCAAGGTACAAACAGATTTTAAAGGTCATTGCTTACGTACACCCCTTCAGGTCAGATATAACATAGGGCAATATGTACTTAAGACGGTGATGGAATTTTTAAACACGTTATAAGAAAGTAAACAAAAAATAAGAATATGTCTAGTCTACGAAGGTCAAATGCATCAGAAATTAATGCCAAGTTAAACAGAAATAGTTTAAAGGATGAAAAGCTAAAATATTAAAATCATAATTTCTTAACACATGAATGTGTGCTAAGTCAGCAAATTACATCTTGATTTCATCAATATGTAGTAAGACAATCATAAGCAAAATAACAAATAAGAATATGTCTTTAACAATCCTAAATTATATTCTGTAATTATAAAACTAACTTAAAACTATAAAACTAACTTAAATCATTGAATGCATCTTAGATCTAACAATTAAATCTAAATCACTGCCATAGTATATGCAATAGTCCAAAATAATAAAGGATCTTAAAAAGCTCTCCCATATACAGTCTTAACACTTTGTGCAGCAATAAGGCTAATACAAAACTATAAACTATAAAACTAACATGAATCATGGCTTTAAATTTAACTTTTAATCCCAAATACACGTTGGATATGCAGCTGTGGGGGTGTGTGGCATCATTGCAGACCTTGGCGCCGTTCAGACACATCTCTGATCAAAAATACACATTTCATATCAAAATAAACAAAATGTTCCCAAACAATGTCCAGCCGAGACATAAGGTAATTTTAACTGAACAGAAATTAATCCTTAATTTTGTCACAAATAAATTACTGCCTTCTTGGTCAAGAATTACAATTATATAAACCTACATATAAACTTATATAATAATAAAACCTAACAGTGCTCATTGCTCACGTGTGTGTTCACTGCTTCAGATAGGTTAAATGCAGAGGATGAATTTCACTGTGCTTGAGTGTGCATAAAGGCTTCTTCTCCATCATCCAGACACATGACCTTTTTTACATTGGTCCAGAGAACACTCTTGTATGCACCCTATCAAATTGAAATCTTTTCTTCCAATAAACCTCACTAACAGATGGATTTCTTATGGCCACACAGCTGTTCAGTCCCAATCCTGGGATTCTCATCATATTGCTCTTCCTCTTACTTTCACTCTTAAACATAGCTGTAAGTTCTATTGTCTATTTTGCATGATTCAATTTCAACAAGTGTTTAAGTGATCTCCGATCTCAAATTTTTTTCTGACCACGTTTCTTCCATGAAGTTGATCATTCACCACTATCCTTCTGGGTTGTGATAATTTGTTGGACAGTTCTTAACCCTGATTATTTGATTTCTTTTTGTGATGCAGGCCAATACCCTTATGAGACATCTTTTCCACAACCACAGGATATGTCTTCCAACATGGTTGTTTTAGAAATGAGAAGCTACTCACTGCATCAGTCAGGGTTAAAAGTATTGTTATTAGGTCAAACATATTAATCACTGCAGCCTATCACATCAGCAGTATATGCAATTGCTAGGGACACCATAATTCCAGAGGGCTCCCCAAATGAGGGACTCATTTGTATGAATGGTTGTTTCCCAAGCCCAGAAATAGGAGGGTTATGGCAGCAAGGGCATCTGGTATAAAACTGTGCTCCAATTAATATGAAATGTGGATCAGTAGAGTCCGCATGGACCCCGACCTGGCAATAGTGCTAGACAAGGCAGAAGAAGAAGGTCACATATACTCTTCTTCTTTCTTCAAATGCAACTCTGAAATATGTCAATCCACCCCTGTAAATCCTGGGGTTTTATTTTGTGTTTTCTTTCTTTTTAAATTAAGAAAATATCAAATACATAAAGCTATGCAGTTTCTGTGTGAGTGTATAAACACAATGATTGGTGACTGAAATCACTATGAGTAATTGAACCGCTTCTAAAAATAATAAATTCTTCTCTTACGATTGGCTATGTATCCAAATCCTTTAAACTAGCAGTTATCAAACCCCTGATTAAAAAACCTGACCTTGATCCCTGTCAGCTGTCCAATTATCGGCCAATATCAAACCTCCCCTTTATCTCCAAGATCCTTGAAAAAGCTGTGGCACAGCAGTTATGCTCATATTTACATAGGAATAACATCCATGAAATGTATCAGTCAGGATTTAGACCTCATCATAGCACAGAGACAGCACTGGTTAAAGTAGTAAACGACCTACTGTTGGCGTCTGATCAGGGCTGTGTCTCGCTACTTGTGTTGCTTGACCTTAGTGCAGCATTTGATACCATTGATCATTCCATTCTTCTGGATAGACTAGAAAATGTTGTGGGAGTTAAGGGAATGGCCCTCTCCTGGCTCAGGTCTTATCTAACTGATCGTTATCAGTATGTCGATATAAATGGTGATATTTCTAGACGTACCAAGGTAAAGTTTGGTGTTCCACAAGGTTCTGTCTTGGGTCCACTGCTTTTTTCTCTATATATGTTACCTCTGGGCGATATTATTCGTAAACATTGTATTAGTTTCCACTGTTATGCTGATGACACACAGTTGTATGTTTCTGCAAAACCTGATGAGAGACACCAGCTTAATAAAATTGAGGAATGTGTTAAGGACATTAGACACTGGATGCTTATAAATTTCCTTCTGCTTAACTCTGACAAGACTGAAGTACTTGTCCACATACAGCTAGAAGTAAGTTTTCTGATTACACAGTAACTCTGGATGGCCTTTCTGTTTCTTCACGTGCAGCAGTAAAAGACCTCGGAGTGATTATTGACCCCAGTCTTTCATTCGAAACTCACATTGATAACATCACCCGGATAGCTTTCTTTCATCTCAGAAATATTGCAAAGATAAGAAATTTAATGTCATTGCATGATGCAGAAAAACTAGTCCATGCTTTCGTTACCTCCAGGTTGGATTATTGTAATGCCTTACTGTCTGGCTGTTCCAATAAGTGCATAAACAAGCTCCAGTTAGTTCAAAATGCCGCAGCAAGAGTCCTTACTAGAACTAGAAAATATGACCACATCACGCCTGTCTTATCCACACTGCATTGGCTCCCAATCAAATTTCGTATTGATTATAAAATACTACTATTTACCTTTAAAGCACTAAATGGTCTCGCACCACAGTACCTGAGTGAACTTCTGCTCCTCTATGACCCGCCACGCCTACTTAGATCAAAAGGTGCAGGCTATCTGCTGGTACCTCGTATAGTGAAGGCTACATCAGGGGGCAGAGCCTTTTCTTACAAAGCCCCACTGTTATGGAACAGCCTTCCAAGTAATGTTCGGGAATCAGACACAGTCTCAGCATTTAAGTCTAGGCTGAAAACATATCTGTTTAGTCAAGCCTTTTGTTAATGGTGTTTATGAGGTAAAGGAGTAGATCTGGAGGGTCCTCAGACATAGAGTGTTTTGGTAAACTGGGATGTATGGATGCTGTCAGTCCCCACTCGCTTGCTCACTCGAGTTTGTTGACGGTGCAGTGGCTGGCTGCTTTATGTCCCGGGGCTCCCTCATGCCTGTGTTACCTTCTGGCTCTCTCCTTTTAGTTATGCTGTCATAGTTAGTTGCCGGAGTCCCTGCTTGTACTCGGTGCAATATGTATACTGTTCCTACTTATTCAGGTGACATTGGGCATACCTAACCACCTGTGTTTTCTTTCTCTCCCCCCCCCCCCACCCCAAATCTGTCCCTCTGAGTTACATGGAGTCAACAGGAAATCTTTTGGTGGAGACGGTGGGGACCTCGACTGGCTATCGTAGCCTGCAGGGAATCGGCCGTCAGACATTCTGTCGCATGTCCCAGACCCGGTGAAATGTAACTGAATTGTCTTGGCCAGGCCTAACGGTCCCATCTGCATCTCATCATTGCTGAGGAGTGTGCTCCCATCACCCAATCAAGCATCCAGCCAGAGCAGGTCATGATATATTTTTTACCATATTAACATGCCATTGTGCGTCATGCCTGATGTAAAGACTCTCGTCTCTGCGAGCCTACCACACAGATTTAATACTTGTCATTTTTAGGGCATACCTAACAACGTGTTTTCTTTCTCTCCCCCCCGCCCCCCCATCTGTCCCTCTGAGTTACATATTGATCCTGGGATTGAGATGCTGGCCTCTTCTGCCCCTCGGACCTGCTTGATCCATCCTGGTGCCCTGTGTCTGGTCGGAGTTTTATCGCCCCACTCCTGTGAAGGACGGCCCCATGAGGACAGTTGAGGGTTATACCTGTTAAAACTGTTAATATTATAGTCAGGCTGTCTGTTGTTGCCCAAATGAGGATGGGTTCCCTTTTGAGTCTGGTTCCTCTCGAGGTTTCTTCCTCATGTCGTCTGAGGGAGTTTTTCCTTGCCACCGTCGCCACAGGCTTGCTCATTGGGGATAGATTAGGGATAAAATTAGCTCATGTTTTAAGTCGTTCAAATTCTGTAAAGCTGCTTTGCGACAATGTTTATTGTTAAAAGCGCTGTACAAATAAACTTGATTTGATTTGACTATGATGCAAGGGGCACCACCTTAAATCATGCCTATGGAACCAAATTGCTCAGGTCCGATTCTGACTATTGTAATGATACAAATAAAGACTCTTAAGTGTGAATTAAGCAAGATAATGTTCTCTCTTATTCATTATGTTCAATAGAATATTCAAGGTGGTCAGTTTTTCCCCCACATTTTCATCAAGTGCATCTTATGGGACTGGGTGTATTTGTCAAGTCAAGTTTATTTGTATGGCACTTTTAACAATAGACATTGCAAAGCAGCTTGACAGAAAATTAAAGGCTTTAAACATGAGCTAATTTTATCCCTAATTAATCCCCAATGAGCAAGCCTGTGGCAACAGTGGCAAGGAAAAACTCCCTCAGACTCAAAAGGAACCAGACTCAAAAGGAAACCCATCCTCATTTGGGTGATAACAGTTAGTGTGATTATAAATAACTCACTTCTATAACTGTGTCTGTGGCAGTGGGGGCGTGGTCAAGCGCCGGTCTGTGACAGGAGGGTGGAGTCAGGGAAGGTAAGCGGCAAAATCACTACACCTGACTGCAATTAACCTGTTTGTGTGTGTCTTCCCAGTGACCGCACCCTATTTAGGGAGGGAGAGTAGAGAGCAGAGGAGCTCTTCCCGAACCAGACGCTGAGTGTGTGTGTCTGCAAAGTGCATACCAAATTGTTATGCTGAAAAGTGTGGCAATAAAACGTTCTGTCAAACCTGATCTCTGTCCTGCCGTCCTCTGTGCTCCACCCACAAACACTGAACCGTTACAGTGGTACCGAAACCCAGGACCTGGAGCACAGCAGCCTAACAGCCCCATGGAGTCCTCCCCGTTCGCTGAACTGGTCCACGCCCTCGCCACGGCCCAGCAAAGCCAGCACCAGGTGCTACTCACCCTCCGAAAGGAGCAAGAACAGCGGTTCGAGGCCCTGGTGTTGGCCCAACAAGAAGCTCGAGAGGCGTTCCGGTACCTCCTCACGTTGGCGGGGGCCACCAGCGCTCCTACCGCGGACCCGTCTCCCCTCACCGTCACCAAGATGGGCCCGCAGGATGACCCCGAGGCGTTCATCACGCTCTTCGAGCAAGTCGCCGAAGCCTCGGGGTGGCTGATGGGGCGGGGTGCGGTGCGCCTCCTCCCTCTGTTAACGGGAGAGGCACAGCTGGCCGCGCTACAGCTCCCCGCCAACCGCCGGCTGGCCTACGCGGACCTCCGCCGGGCCATCCTCCAGCGCGTGGGGCACACCCCAGAACAGCAGCGCCAGCGCTTCCGCGCACTGCGCTTGGAGGAAGTCGGCCGGCCGTTCGCATTGGGCCAGCAGCTCCGGGACGCCTGCTGGCGGTGGCTGAGGGCCGACAACTGCGACGCTGAGGGAATCATCGACCAGGCGGTGCTGGAACAGTTCATCACTTGCTTGCCAGCAGGAACTGTGGAGTGGGTCCAGTGCCACGGCCCGGCGTCGCTGGATCAGGCAGTCGAGCTGGCGGAGGACCATTTGGCGGCTGTCCCAGTGGCAGGACAGCAGATGGCATCTTCTCTCCTCTTCTCTCTCTCTCTCTCTCCCCCTCCTCCTGTGTCCCGTCCTCGCCCCATTCCCTCACCGGGGAGGCGGGGGCCGGCACCACCCCAGCCGGCCCGCCGCACCCGCGGTGCCCTCCCATTTCTCCCTTCTGTGTCTGTCTCTCCCCCCCCTCAGGTGAGTGAGCCCTAGATCACTGGTGCAGAGGGAAAGCCCGGGCCGGTTTGCTGGCGCTGCGGGGAGCCAGGCCACTTTCAACAGCAGTGCATGGCGATGGAGGTGGGCGCGGTGGTTCGGATCCCCGACGCACCAGAGGCCGCCCTCGATCGGGCTGGAGCGTATCGCATACCGGTGAGTATCCAAGGGGATACATATCAGGCGTTGGTGGATTCTGGCTGTAATCAGACCTCAATTCACCAAAGCCTGGTCCAAAACGAGGCATTGGGGGGAGCACAGGGGGTGAAGGTGTTGTGTGTGCACGGGGATGTTCACAGCTACCCTTTGGTGTCAGTCCACATTTTTTTCCGAGGGTAAAAATTTATAGTGAAGGCGGCAGTTAATCCTTGCCTTACCCACTCTTTGATTTTGGGGACTGCTTGGCCGGGATTTCGGGGTTTGTTGACGCGCTTAGTAGAGAGTGGGTCCTGCCATTTAGCAGGGGGAGGGCCTGGTGTTGCGTTGGCGGGAGCAGCTGTCGCAGAGCCGTCTACGTCATCTCCGCGTCAGAGTGAGGAGCCCCAGGCTCCTCCTCTCTCTCTCGGGGAATCCCTCGCGGATTTCCCGTTAGAACAATCGTGAGACGAGACTCTGCGACATGCGTTTGACCAAGTGAGAGTAATCGATGGTCAAACGCTCCCGCCGAACGCCACCCCATCCTTCCCCTATTTCTCTATTATGAGGGATAGATTATACCGAGTGGCGCAGGACACTCAGACAAAAGCACAAATCATGCAGCTTTTAATTCCAAAGAGCCGCCGGGAATTGGTATTCCAGGTGGCTCACTTTAATCCCATGGTTGGACACCTAGGGCAGGACAAGACACTAGCCCGAGTAATGGCCCGATTCTATTGGCCGGGGATTCGCGGCGATGTTCGTAGGTGGTGTACGGCATGCCACGAATGCCAGTTAGTAAATCCAGCGGCCATTCCAAAAGCGCCTTTGAGCCCTCTTCCATTGATCGAGACCCCGTTTGAGAGAATTGGGATGGATATCGTCGGGCCATTAGATCGGTCAGCACGAGGGTACCACTTTATATTAGTTCTGGTGGACTATGCAACGCAATACCCAGAAGCAGTGCCTCTGCGCAATATCTCAGCACGCAGTATTGCAGAGGCACTCTTCTGCATCATCTCCCAAGTTGGAATCCCGAAAGAGATTCTGACTGATCAAGGCACTACATTTATGGCATGGACACTGCGCGAACTGTATGGGTTATTGGGGATTAAGCTGATCCGCACCAGTGTGTATCACCCACAAACGGACGGTTTAGTGGAACGGTTCAATCGCACCCTCAAAAATATCATTAAAAAATTTGTAAGTGAGGACGCACGTAATTGGGATAAGTGGCTCGAGCCCTTGTTGTTCTCAGTGCGAGAGGTTCCCCAAGCCTCCACAGGGTTCTCCCAGTTCGAATTATTATATGGGCGTAAGCCGCGCGGCATCCTAGACGTGCTGTGGGAAAATTGGGAGGAGGGACCTTCACAAAGCAAGAACGAAATTCAATACGGTATGGACCTGCGCGCAAAACTCCACACGCTCACCCACCTAACCCAGGAGAATTTGCGGCAGGCCCAGGAACTGCAAGCCCGCCTGTACAACAAGGGTACGCGCCTTAGGGAGTTCACCCAGGGAGATAAAGTACTCGTACCGTTGCCCACTTTGAGCTCCAAATTGATCGCCAAGTGGCAAGGTCCCTTTGAGGTCACACGGCGAGTCGGGGACATCGACTACAAGGTGAGGCGAACGGACAGTGGTGGGGCGCTACAAATTTACCACCTGAATCTCCTTAAACTCTGGAAGGAGGAGGTCCCCGAGGCGTTGATGTCGGTGGTTCCGGAGAAGGCGGAGCTGGGGCCGGAGGTTCAAAAAGGGGCATTAACATCATGTACCCCTCCGGTCCCCTGTGGAGACCACCTCTCCCCGACCCAGCTCACGGAGGTCGCCCAGTTGCAGACCGAGTTTTCGGATGTGTTCTCGCCCCTGCCCGGTCGCACTAACCTCATAGAGCACCACATAAAGACGCCCCCGGGGGCATAGCCGCCCTTACAGACTACCCGAACACAAAAAAAAGGTGGTTTGGGAAGAACTTGAGACCATGCTCGAAATGGGCATCGTCGAGAAGTCCCACAGTGACTGGAGCAGCCCGGTGGTCTTGGTACCCAAGGCCGACGGGTCGGTCCGGTTCTGTGTGGACTACAGAAAGGTCAACGCGGTGTCTAAATACGACGCGTACCCAATGCCTCGTATTGATGAGTTGCTCGATCGACTTGGCACTGCTCGCTTTTATTCGACGCTGGATTTGACGAAGGGATATTGGCAGATCCCCTTGACTCCACTATCCCAAGAAAAAACGGCCTTTTCCACACTGTTTGGTTTACACCAATTCGTCACCCTTCTGTTTGGGCTGTTTGGGGCACCCGCTACGTTTCAGCGGCTGATGGACAGAGTCCTCCGCCCTCACACCACTTATGCGGCGGCTTCTCTAGATGATATCATCATCTATAGTAATGACTGGCAGCGGCACCTCGAACATCTGAGGGCCGTCCTTAGGTCGCTGAGGCGAGCGGGGCTCACAGCCAACCCAAAGAAGTGTGCGATTGGGAGGGTGGAAGTACGGTATCTGGGCTTCCACTTGGGCAATGGGCAGGTGCGTCCCCAAATTAATAAGATGGCAGCAATTGTGGCCTGCCCGAGGCCCAAGACCAAAAAGGGGGTGAGACAGTTCCTGGGGCTGGCTGGCTATTACCGTAGGTTTATACCTAATTATTCGGACATCACCAGCACGCTGACTGATCTCACTAAAAAGGGGGCACCAGATCCGGTCCAGTGGACGGAGCAATGCCAGCGGGCTTTTTTGGAGGTAAAGGCTGCACTGTGTGGGGGGCCACTTTTACACTCCCCTGACTTTTCTCTCCCCTTTGTGTTGCAGACCGATGCGTCAGACAGAGGGCTGGGGGCGGTTTTGTCCCAGGAGGTGGAGGGGGAGGACCGCCCCATCCTGTACAACAGCAGGAAGCTGTCAGTGCATGAGGGGCGCTACAGCACGATAGAGAAAGAGTGTCTGGCGATCAAGTGGGTGGTCCTCGCCCTCCGTTACTACCTGCTGGGGCGCCCTTTCACCCTCTGTTCGGACCACGCGCCCCTCCAGTGGCTCCACCGCATGAAAGATGCCAATGCGCGGATCACCCATTGGTATCTGGCACTCCAACCCTTCAATTTTAAGGTGGTCCATAGGCCGGGGGCGCAGATGGTCGTGGCGGACTTCCTCTCCCGTCAAGGGGGGGGGGGGGAGTCAGCTGCAGGCCGGATGGCCGCCCGGCCTGAGTCGGGCGGTGGGGGTATGTGGCAGTGGGGGCGTGGTCAAGCGCCGGTCTGTGACAGGAGGGCGGAGTCAGGGAAGGTAAGTGGCAGAATCACTACACCTGACTGCAATTAACCTGTTTGTGTGTATCTTCCCAGTGACCGCGCCTTATTTAGGGAGGGAGAGCAAAGAGCAGAGGAGCTCTTCCCGAACCAGACACTGAGTGTGTGTGTCTGCAAAGTGCATACCAAATTGTTATGCTGAAAAGTGTGGCAATAAAACGTTCTATCAAACCTGATCTCTGTCCTGCCGTCCTCTGTGCTCCACCCACGAACACTGAACCGTTACAGTGTCCTATATAGTCACAAAGTATAACTGTGAAACCAGGAAAATCTTGGAAAGTATAACTGAGGAACAAAGTATAATTGTGGAACCAGGAAAAAATGTTTTAACATGAAGTCTGTTTTGTTGACGTTATAAACTGTTCATTGATGGACACTTGAGTGCAAAACTATTCATGACAACTGCAGTCCTAAAGTTAGCAAGTCAACTGTAGTCCTCAGACATAAATGTATTACTTTAAGTGTCCAGAGCCATCTTCCAAGTGCGACTGTGGCAGCGGGGGCATGGTCAAGCGTCGGTCTGTGACTGGAGGGTGGAGTCAGGGAAGGTAAGTGGCAGAATCACTGCACCTGATGTTGGTTAATCTGTGTTTGTGTGTCTTCCCCAGTGACCGCGCCCTATATGAGGAGAGAGAGAGCAGAGGAAGGGAGTTCTCTCCCCAACCAGGCGACTGGTGTGTGTGTGTGCATGACTAGAGAGTTGACAACGTCTGAAAAGACTAAAATAAAGAGTTTGTGGAACTTAATTCTGGCCTGCCGTCTTTTTGTGCTCCACCCACACGAACTGCTACAGCGACTTTCAACTTCCCATATGGGGCCATCCTCCAAAGGAGAAATGTGATGAGACTCCAGCCAGACGTAGGGCATCAGGATGGATCAGGCAGATTCAAGGAACAGAAGAGGTCAGCATCTTACTGGTGTCTCAGGATCGACATGTAACTCAGAGGGACAGACAGAAGGAAGGGGGGAAGAGAGAGAAAACACATTGTTAGGTATGTCTAATGTCACCTAATGAGTAAGAACAGCATACATTTTGCACTGAGTGTAAGCAGGGACTCTGTCAAAACTAACTATGACAGCATAACTAAAAGGGGAGAGCCAGAAGGTAACACAGACATGAGGGCATCCTGGGACATAAAGCAGCCAGCCACTACACCATCTACATACGTACTTACATACGTGAGTGAGTGAGTGAGTGAGCGAGCGAGCGAGCAAGCGAGCGAGCATCCACACAGCCCAGTTAACCAAAACACTCTATGCCTGATGACCCTCCAGATCTACTCCTTTACCTATTAAAACTATTAACAAAAGGCTTGACTAAACAGATATATTTTCAGCCTAGACTTAAACACTGAGACTGTGTCTGAGTCCCGAACACTACTTTGAAGGCTGTTCCATAACTGTGGGGCTTTGTAAGAAAAGGCTTTGCCCCCTGATGTAGTCTTCACTATATGAGGTACACCTTTTGATCTAAGTAGGTGTGGCGGGTCATAAAGGAAGAACCAGATGTTCACTCAGGTACACAGTAAAAAATGGAGTGTCAATATTGTAGTGTAAACCTATTTTCCTCTGGATAGAGTAGTTATAACACTATGCAGAGTAAAATTGTCTAAATGGTAGTGTCAAAAGTGAGAGTTAATTCCCACTTGCACACAACGACAAAATCTACTCTGCAGGGTGATGATTCCCCGCGAAAATACAATATAGAGTCAGATTAACTCTGAAAATCTTACACTATCTATAGTGTTAAATATTTTTACACACCTCATTGTTAATTTTGACACAAAATAGAGTAAAATTAACTCTAAAAATCTTACACTGGCTATAGAGTAAATTTTACACTGATTTTGAGTGGGACCAAATGTTATCTGACAGAGTTAAATTCAACTCTTAAAGAGTAAAATTGACACTATGATTTTTACTGTGTACTGTGGCGCGAGACCATTCAGTGCTTTAAAGGTCAATGGTAATATTTTATAATCAATACAAAATTTGATTGGGAGCCAATGCAGTGTGGATAAGACAGGGGTGATGTGGTCATATCTTCTAGTTCTAGTAAAGACTCTTGCTGCTGCATTTTGAGCTTGTTTATGCACTTATTGGAATATCCAGACAGTAAGGCATTACAGTAAACCAACCTAGAACTAACAAAAGTATGAACTAGTTTTTCTCATCATGTAGTGAAATATTTCTTAGCAATATTTCTGATGAAAGAAAGCTATCCAGGTAATGTTATCGATATGAGTTTCAAATGAAAGACTGGAGTCAATGATCACACCGAGGTCTTTTACTGCTGCACATGAAGAAACAGAAAGGCCATCCAGAGTTACTGTGTAATCAGAAAATCTACTTCTAGCTGCATTTGTTCCTCATACAAGTACTTCTGTCTTGTCAGAGTTAAGCAGAAAGAAGTTAATAAGCATCTAGTGTCCAATGTCCTTTACACATTCCTCAATGCTATTAAGCTGGTGTCTCTCATCTGGCTTTGCAGAAACATACAACTGTGTGTCATCAGCATAACAGTGGAAACTAATACCATACTTAGGAATAATATCACCCAGAGGTAACATATATAAAGGAAAAAGCAGTGAGCCTAAGACAGAACCTTGTGGAACACCAAAGTTTACCTCAGTATGTTGAGAGAAATCACCATTTACATCAACAAACTGATAGTGATCAGTTAAATAAGACCTGAGCCAGGAGAGGGCCGTTCCCTTAACTCCCACAGCATTTTCTAGTCTATCCAGGAAAATGGAATGATCAGTGGTGTCAAAAGCTGCAATAAGGTCAAGCAATACAAGCAGGGAGACACAACCCTGATCAGATGCCAACAGTAGGTCATTTACTACTTTAACCAGTGCTGTCTCTGTGCTATAATGAGGTCTAAATCCCAACTGATACATTTGATGGATGTTATTCCTATGTAGATATGAACATAACTGCTGTGCCACAGCTTTTTCTAGGATCTTGGAGATAAAGGGGAGGTTTGATATTGGCCTATAATTGTCAGCTGACGGGGTCAAGGTCAGGTTTTTTTAATCAGGGGTTTAATAACTGCTAGTTTAAAGGATTTGGGTGCATAGCCAATTCTAAGGGAAGAATTTATTATTTTTAGAAGTGGTTCAATCGCTTCTGGTTGTAGGTGCAATAGGCTTATCAAATCAGTTTCATGTAAAAAGGGATCAGTCTCATAAATTCACTAATCATTAATTCAAGTGTCTAATAGTTTATAGCTAAACTGTTAAAATCACTGGAATAACTTGGTGGTGATGTTGCTATAGTTTATTGAGTATTGTGGCTATAATGTAATATGTTTACTCTAGATCTATAACATTCACACAACAACCAAATGGGTGAAGGCAATTAGAATACTTTTTTTGGCAGAGGTTGGCATTCAGTGGGTGTTGTAGCAATAAACAGGACCAGTTTATTCCAAAGATACCATTTATTGAAATAGCTGACATGAATTAGCAAACTAATACTGATCAGATATAGCAACTGTGGGTGCAATCAGTTAATTATTGAAATTAAGTGATCAATCTCATTAAATCAGTCTCATTAAATTTTGAAGGTCAATAATTAAAATGAATCAATCCCATTGAATCGTTTACTTTGACTCATTTGAATTGAATCATACCATAGAATCACTCATTTGAAGTGAATCATTTAGTGAATCGTATAGTGAATCGTTCAATTAATCATTTAGTGAATCGTTCAATGAATCATTTAGTGAATCATACCATTAATCCTGGTGTTTAATGATAAATTACCAAACAGCTAGATTATGGTATATTTCCAAATTATTACAATCACTTACCACATTACATAACTTTTATATGCACCTTTTTTTAAATTCTTCGAGAGATTGGGGACTTCATATATTGTTCACACAAATAAACACAGTTTGTTTAATAAATGAATTTATTATAACAAAGATAAAAATAATAAATCAATATGTACAAGCAGTGAGGTGTGTGTGTGTGTGTGTATATATATATATATATATATATATATATATATATATATATATATATATATGTGGGGGGGGGTGTATGGCCTAGCTTGTTGCTAGCTAAAACAAAAGAATGTTATCTAAATAGAACAAAGGATTAGCTCTGTTGCTAATGTGTGCTTGTGTGTGTGTGTGTGTGTGTGGGGAAAGGACTTGACCATGTGTTTAGCCTCGTGTAGCTAACTACACGTGGTGGAGGCCTAGATTAGCCTTGTGTTGCTAGTGTGTGTTTGTGAAAGGCCCTATGGCCTAGCTAAAGTGTGTTTGTTAGGCCTGGTGAGGCCTACTGAGCACGTGTTGCTAAAGACAAAGGGAAGCTGCCTAAAGTGTATCAGGCCTGGTCAGGCCTGTTGAGCACGTGTTTTCTCAGTAACAAAAGATTCCACACTCATAACATTACCAAACTCACTGAAACCTTGATAAGGTCAAAATGTATGATAAGGAAATTATTGTTAGTCAGAATAAGAGAGAGAGAAGGAGCATGCACAGCCTATCTATTAAACAATTGAGAGAACATAGAACCAAAATAAATCAACACGCTGTGTGTTTTGTTAAACACACAGCGTGTTGATTTATTTTGGTTCTATGTTGTAACAATAAACCTGGGTTTAAATTCACACTATTTCAATAAAAGCAAATTCCTAAGACTATCTTAATTATGCCCAAATGCCAAAATCTTACTTAATCCTGCCTTTAGCAAGATATGAAGGACTATTCGCCGGTGTAGTTTCGGGCCTCGCCGTGGGAGCACGTGAGCCGCTCGTGATGGAGGCGTAGAAAACTTTCGGGTCCAGCGGAGCACTTGGGTGGTTCCCATGGAAAGCAGAGGATTCTTGGTCCGAACCTCAGCGTTCGTGAGGAAAAGTCTCTGATCAGAATAAGATGCACAGCGCTTTTGAGTTAAAAAGGATTCAATCGCTTCTTAACTTTTAACTGCCTGGGCTGCAGTCGTGACGTCACTTCTAATACAAGTAAACCGGTTGTAACTCAGGTTGAGTTTAAAGATCGCGCTATTCTGGACTTTTACCTTGGCCAGTGGTTAGGCACAGAATGCGCTGGATGGTGAATCTTGCAAGAAAGAAGTGTTCGGGTTTGAGAGCATCTCTTTATGCGTCCAGACTCCTCGGAAACCGGACGCGAGAGACAAAATGGTGGAGCTTCCGCCCGGACTTATGCGCGCATGGCGGACTGACGTAGATGATCCCGCCCACGCGTGACGTAGGTCACGCGGAAGTTGCCTGGGAATTGTACTTCTGACACAAGATGGCGGTATGATACCTACACAACAATAGCAGCCAAGGAATGGGGGGCGCTGTTGCGCTGTATGCGATGAGAACGTGAATCTTTTTAGCTCCCAACAGGTGTCCTTTTAATTTCATGAAAAGACCAATAAGCCTGTATATCTACTTTCTTTAATCATTTCATTACGTTTGCTAATCATCTAGAAGTTATCTATTTACGTGTTTGCAATGTCGGGATCAGGGAAAATGTCGAAGCCAAGTAAGCAGCAATGTGCCACTGCTTCCGCTAGTCAAGCCCATGCTGCTGATGAAGAGGTAACAGCGACTATGCTACGTGAGATACTGGAATAATTTAAATCCGACATATGTCATACAGTTGAGTCTGCAGTTCAAGGACTTCAAGCAGACATGGTCGCTGTCAGGTCGGAACTGAGTACTACTACGGGGGCTATGCAGCAGACCATCAATCTCCAAGAGGAGAGGCTAGCTGCTGTTGAGGACTCAGCCACTAAAACTAGCGATACACTGGCAGAACTGGAAGTTACCATGGCCGCTATGAAAGGTGAAATACAAATGCTGCAAGATAAATGTGAGGATTTGGAAAACAGGTTGAGGAGGAACAATTTGCAAATAATTGGCATTGCTGAGGGAGAGGAGGGTAATACTCCGACAGAGTTCGTCTCCAACCTCCTTAAGGACATCCTAGACCTTGATGAAAAGCCACTCATTGACTGAGCCCACCGATTAACCCTGTCCAGGCCGAAGTCCGGCTCACCCAGACCACTCATTCTGAGGGTTCATTTCTTCCACGTCAAAGAACAACTATTTCACCGGGTCTGGGAGAAGGGAGCCCTTCTGTACAAGGAACAAACCATATACATATCCGGGGACTTGACCGTTGCCGAAGCGAAAAAGAGGGCTGCGTTCAACAACGTCAGAAAGGTGCTCCAGAACATCCCTGATGCCCGGTTTGGCTTCAGGTATCCTGCTACCTTCAGAGTCACCCTGCACGACAGAGATGAGCAACGTTTCACGGATCCAGGGAAGGCTATGAAATACGTCCAGTCAGCCTCAGAAACTCAGGTGCCTGGCGTGTGACGGTCATCTAAATACAGGTTGCCTTTTCATCCCTTTTCGTTCTTTCAGGGACGTTCACATATCGAATCAGCTCATCTCAGTCAAGTACAGTTTGATTGACATTAAAACTGACAGACTTCATCTTTAGAACGCAAAGCCAAGGTTAATTCTTAATATAGCCTCTCTTTTTTTCTTTCTAGTGGTTGACACATTATGAATACTTTATGATTTTAGATAATACACGTAGCCTATTTTGGTGATTGGTTATGCTGCCTGAATTTGAATATTATTTGATGTCTAAGCAGGCTAGCTATGCTTTTTGGTCTCGCAATCATTACAGTCATTCATGACACCTGACGGTATTGTTTTTTTTTTCTGCCTCCTCCTTCTTACGGTTTAAATACCGCTGTGGTTCCACGTCTTTGAAGCTGGGGTTAAAGCTTCATGTTGGGGTATAGAGCGAGTCTGCGCCCATGTTGGGGGGGGGGGGGGGGTGCTTGGTTGGGTGGGAATAGTGGGCTGAATGTAGTTCTTTATTCTTGTATTTTCTGTATTGTTTTTATACGTTGTTCTAACCCAGTTTATGTTTTATGGCCACAATATACATTTTACAATATACATTTGCTCTGGAAAATAATCTAGTAGTATATTTGCTCTGGTGATATCATGGCTTGCATTAATTTTGCTAGCTGGAATGTCAAAGGACTAGGTCGACCCACTAAACTCAATAAGGTGTTGGCGCATTTAAAGTGCTGATGACACATTTTTGACATCTTTGGCGATGTTTTATAACCTAAAAAGTAATTCCCGATGATCCATATATTAATTCACGAAGGCGCCTATTTTACAAGTTATGATAAAAAACGCGGCTATTTGGGCAAATTTGACAGGGCTGCAGCACCCAGGAGACAAAAGAGGAGGAGGAGCTATATGACGTCAGCGAAAGAACCTTCCTCCTAACTTACCAGTTTGTTGTTGATGCGACAGATGTTCAGTTTGTCATTATTAGTATTTTATATATATATCAGCTGGATAGTACAGTGGTAATGCTCACTGACTACGACGCAGGAGATCGGGGTTCGAATCCCGGTCGGGGCAAAACATCATCCAGTAAGGGTCCTTAGGCAAAACCCCTCATGATATATCAGCCTACCTCAGGAATGAGTGAAAACATAACTGATAGAGTCATACCGGCTCAGACAAGGTCTGCGTCAGTTGCTAGGGAACCAGGGCAAACTGATGAGAAATGGGCTACTGGAACAAGACATCGATGGACGAGGACAGAAAATACGGATTTGCTGGAATGCTACTATACAAGCAATCCCAGAGAGAGGGGATACATGCAGAGAATGTGGGACCATTGGATACTTCGAAACCCACAATCAAGGCTAACAAAGAAACAGCTATTAGCCCAGTGTTCCAACATCCATAATCGAAATCTGCTATCACAACTAGAGATTAATGAAATACAACAACGATGCTACGGCAAGGGGGAGCCAGGAAGACAGGTCAGCGGGGAGATGTCATCATCCCCACAACCAGAGATTGGGTACCAAGCCCCAACAGCTAACAGCCTCAACACAAGAGCTGCTGACCTGAGAAGGAAGATTGTGACCCAACTGGAAACCTGGAGCCCCCGACAAATACCGAAGCTGAGTTGCCAAGTACCTTCAGAAGATCTACTAGTAGATGTGAATGCTGCTCTGAAGACAATCTCCACAAGAACCATCACTGAGACCAACAAGCTGATACACAGTACAGCAACAGTAATCATGGAGATGCTTGGACACAAGGTGGGCCAATCGGGACATAACAAACAGTATCCACCATGGAAGAGACGATTAGAGGCCAAGATAAAGGCAGCAAGGAGAGAAGTTAGCCAGCTAGCTGAACTACAGAAAGGGAACATGGTGAATAAAGGGGCGCCCAGGAAGTACAACTCACTCTCCATACCAGAGGCACTCGAAACTGCCAAACAGCGACTAACAGCTCTGGCCACCCGGTTGAGGAGATACACCAAGGAGGGAGAGGCCAGGAGAATAAACAAGTTGTTCTCCACTGAACCAGCCAAGGTGTACTCTCAATGGCAGGGGAACAACAACCGGTCAGACCCACCAAGAGCTGAGGTGGAAAAAATACTGGAAAGACATATGGGAAAGAAAGGCATCACACAACACCGATGCCCAATGGTTAGTGGACCTAAGAGCTGACCACAGCAACCTCCCAGAACAAGAACCAGTAACCATCTCAATGGCAGACGTCCAAGAAAGAGTGTCAAAGATGAAGAGCTGGACAGCACCAGGCCCCGATATGATCCATACGTACTGGCTGAAGAAGCTAATTGCACTCCATGAACGCCTAGCAGCACAGATGAACCAGCTGCTGAGGGATGGAACCCACCCAGAATGGCTAACCCAAGGCAGGACAGTCCTAATCATGAAGGACCCCCAGAAGGGACCCATCCCATCCAACTACCGGCCAATTACCTGTCTCTGCACAACATGGAAGGCCCTGTCAGGCATCATTGCGGCAAAAATGAGTAAGCATGTGGCTCAATACATGAGCGAGGCACAGAAAGGAATTGGCAGTAACACCAGAGGAGCCAAGCACCAGCTACTGGCCGATAGAACAGTCGCCCGAGACTGTAAGAAGAGACAGACCAACCTGTGCACTGCCTGGATTGACTACAAGAAAGCCTATGACTCAATGCCACACACATGGATACTGGAATGTCTGGAACTGTATAAGATCAACAGGAACCTAAGGACCTTCATACAGAACTCAATGGAAATGTGGAAGACAACCCTAGAGGCCAACTCAAAACCCATTGCCCAAGTCAACATCAAGTGCGGCATATACCAAGGAGATGCGCTATCACCACTGCTGTTCTGCATAGGCCTGAACCCCCTCAGTCAGATCATCACGAAGAGCGGCTACGGGTACCGATTCCGTAGTGGGGCAACAATCAGCCACCTGCTCTACATGGATGACATCAAGCTGTATGCCAGGAATGAGCGAGAAATAGACTCGCTGATCCACACCACCCGGATCTACAGCGATGACATAGGGATGTCATTCGGATTGGACAAGTGTGGCCGGATGGTCTCAAAGAGAGGCAAGATGATCCGGACTGAAGGGATTGACCTACCAGAGGGCAACATAGGTGATATTCAAGACAGCTACAAGTACCTTGGCATCCCACAGGCTAATGGAAACCATGAAGAGGCCACAAGGAAGTCAACCACAGCCAAATACCTCCAGAGAGTAAGGCAGGTCCTGAAAAGTCAGCTGAATGGTAAAAACAAGGTCCGAGCCATCAACATGTACGCACTACCAGTCATCAGATACCCCGCTGGTATCATAAACTGGCCAAAGGAGGAGATAGAAGCCACAGATATCAAGACTAGAAAGCTCCTCACCATGCATGGAGGGTTCCACCCCAAGTCCAGCGCCCTGAGACTATACACTAAGCGGAAAGAGGGAGGCCGAGGGCTAGTGAGCGTCAAGACCACGGTCCAGGATGAAACATCGAAAATCCGAGAATACATCAGAAAGATGGCCCCAAAGGATGAACTGCTAAGTGAATGTCTCAGGCAGCAGAACCCTGATGAGAGTGCAGAGGAGGAGGAGGAGGAACAGACAACCTGGAGGGACAAACCCCTACATGGCATGTACCACCGTCAGATAGAGGAAGTGGCTGATATCAAGAAATCCTACCAGTGGCTGGATAATGCAGGACTGACAGACAGCACAGAGGCACTAATCATGGCAGCACAAGAACAGGCCATAAGCACAAGAGCCATAGAGGCCAGGATCTACCAGAGTAGATCAGACCCAAGATGCAGACTGTGCAAAGAAGCCCCTGAAACAGTCCAGCACATAGTAGCAGGGTGTAAGATGCTAGCTGGATCAGCGTACATGGAGAGGCACAACCAAGTGGCTGGGATAGTATACAGGAACATCTGCAACCAGTATGGAATAGAAATACCCAAGTCCCAATGGGCCATACCACAGAAGGTGGCTGAGAACAACAGGGCCAAGATTCTGTGGGACTTCAGCTTCCAGACTGACAAACAGATCCTGGCTAACCAACCGGACATAGTGGTGGTGGACAAAGAGCAGAAGAGGGTGGTGGTGATAGATGTGGCGATCCCAGCTGATGCCAACATCAGGAAGAAGGAACATGAGAAACTTGAGAAGTATCAAGGGTTGAAAGAGCAGCTGGAACGGATGTGGAAGGTCAAGGGTTGTGTGGTCCCCGTGGTAGTGGGGGCACTTGGGGCAGTAACCCCCAAACTGGGAGAGTGGCTCCAGCAAATCCCAGGAACAACATCTGAAGCCTCAGTCCAGAAGAGCGCAGTCCTAGGAACATCGAAGATACTGCGCAGAACCCTCAAACTCCCAGGCCTCTGGTAGAGGACCCGAGCTTGAGGATGACATGGATACCACCCCCCCGCCGGGGGTGAGAAGGAGATTTTATATATATATATATATATATATATATATATATATATATATATATTAGTTATTATGCCTTTGCGTTGTGTTGCTGGCTTTTGCTCCAAAACCTACAAGGATGGGGTAAGTTTATTCAAGTTTCCCAGAGATCCCGAGCTGCATGCGAAGTGGGTGAAGCAAGTCAGGCGCACTCGTGACAAGTGGGAGCCCTCACCAACATCCATCCTGTGCTCTGAACACTTCGATTTGGATTGTTTTGACACCCTTCCCAGCTTAAAAGAATCTCTTGGGTGTTCAGTTCAGCACAAACGTGTGTTACTACCATCAGCAGTGCCTACACAGTGTTGCCAGATTGGGAGGTTTCCCGCCCAGTTGAGCGGTTTCAAGTGCATTTTGGTGGGTTTTGAACATATTTTGGGCTGGAAAACTTCAGCAGTATCTGTTGCCAGATACTGCTGAAGTTTTCCAGCCCAAAGTATGTTCAAAACCCACCAAAATGCACTTGAAACCGCTCAACTGGGCGGGATTCCTCCCAATCTGGCAACACTGCCAGTATTCCGGAGGGGGTCTACTAGTAGCTATGCCGGATCCAAAGACAGTCCTCCTGTCAGAACATGTGTTATGAAACGACATAAGATAAAGGTACGTAGAGCTATAGATTCTACATGATAATCATAAATGTAATCATAAAGTCGGCGTAATATCAGTCATGCATTTGCTTGTGAAAGCTTGCGGCTTTCATGTAACTGCCGCCTAGCAATGAGAGGCAAAGGGTAAAGAGGGTAGGCTATCATAGATTCTATTCGGAAGAGATCAACACAATTCTAGACTCCCAGAAGAGGAAGAGCTAGCACTAGAGAGTTCACCGGCGTTTTCATGCGCCATTTCCATTGAGTAGAACCAGAGTAGAACAGCCAGTGAACCGCAGCGTGTTCTCCCGCTGACGTCACAACATGGCCGCGAGCCACGGACCTAGTTTTCTTGCGCTGTGCAATTAAAAGTTGGATATTTGCGTAACAACAGCTTCTTTTCACATAATTATAACAGAAATCTAACATGTTTGCCATGTTGTATAGTTTATTTAAGAAATTGCATAGAGTCATGTTCGTGTCATCAGCACTTTAAATACCCTGCATGTACAGTTTGCATTTCTCCAAGAAACACATCTGTCTGTCTCTAAGCACATGAAATTGAGAAGGAGGTGGGTCTCACAGAGTTTTCACTTCCTTTTCAATAGTAGGGCCAGGGGGGCTGCCATCATTATACACAGAAATGTTATGTTTACTGCTTCAGATGTTATTGTTGATGGGGAGGGGGGTTGAGATATATAATTGTGACTGGAACTTTATTCAATACTCCTGTAGTTCTGGCCAATGTGTATGCACCTAATTATGATGATGAAGGTTTTTTTGTTAAATTTCTGTCTTCCATCCCTAACCTTGACTCTCATCATCTGATAATTGGAGGCGACTTCAACACATGCTTAGACCCCATGCTGGACAGGTCATCCAATAGACAAATAACTACATCTAGGTCAGCAAAGATGATAAATAGTTTTCTCACAGATTATGCAGTTGTGGATGTGTGGCGCTCTCTTGACCCAACTACCAGGGCTTACTCTTTTTTTTCTAATGTTCACCAAACATTCTCCCGTATTGATTATTTTCTTTTAGACAAGAAGCTTCTCCCATTAGTCAGGGCTTGTACATATGAAGCAATTGTCATTTCAGATCACTCATCTCTCTTTCTTAAATTGAAATTTGATGATGTACCTATAACTCATCCACGCTGGAGATTTGATACGAGTATGCTTTCAGATAAATATATGGCCAGGGTTATTGCTGCTAACATTGAGGTATACATACATACAAGCTCTACTCCAGATGTGTCCCATAGCACAATCTGGGAAGCTCTTAAAGCCTTCATGAGGGGCCGGTTGATATCTATATCATCATTCCAGAAAAAACAACATACAGAGATAATAACTCGCCTGACTCATCAAATTCGTCAGATTGATAATCAGATAACCAGTGACCCATCACCTGAACTTATTAAGGACCGTCTGCTTCTCAAGGCAGAATTTGACACACTTACCGCAAAGGATATTGAAAAAATGCTACTTAAATCTAGGCATTCATACTATGAGTTTGGTGAGAGAGCGCATAGGCTTCTTGCTCACCAGCCCAGACAATCCTCTGCTTCTAATATTATTTCTGAACTTAAGACACTAGATGGGCTTACACGGGACTATTTAGAAATAAACAATGCTTTTAGAGACCATTACATATCATTATATTCTTCTGAACAAAATTGCACCCTCCTGGAGATGGAGCAGTTTTTTACAGATATTACTATTCCCCAGATTGATGAAGCCACTGTAGAATCCTTAGACAGTCCAATATCTCTTGAAGAGGTTAAGGCGGCTATATCTGCTTTACAAACCAACAAAAGTCCTGGACCTGACGGGTTCCCAGTGGAATTTTATAAAGCATTCTCTACTCAGTTGGTACCACTGTTATTAGATATGTATAACGAGTCATTTGAATTGGGACATCTGCCCCAAACATTATGTGAGGCATCTATCACATTGTTATTAAAGAAAAATAAAGACCCCCATCTCTGTGGCTCCTATCGCCCTGTATCCCTCTTGCCAGTAGATTTTAAGATTTTAGCAAAGGTCCTGGCCACACGTCTAGAGTCCATACTTCCACATATTATCTCTCCAGACCAAACTGGATTTGTTAAAAACAGGGTCTCCTTTTTCAACATACGTCGACTTTTCAATATTATCTATCACCCGTCACAGTCTACTACACCTGAGGTGGTAATTTCATTAGATGCTGAAACTGCGTTTGACAGAATCGAATGGCGGTATTTGTTTTATACATTAGAAAGATTTGGGTTTGGACAAAACTTTATTTCATGGGTCAAATTATTGTATGCAGCTCCTATGTCTTCAGTGAGGACAAATGGTGTTTCGTCTGAACTTTTCTCTGTATCACGTGGTACTCGACAGGGGTGTCCTTTGTCACCCCCGTTGTTTGCTATTGCAATTGAGCCATTAGCCTTGTCTTTATGCCAGACAACTCAACTCACAGGGATTTTCAGAGAGGGTCAAGAACATAGGGTCTCCCTCTATGCAGATGACCTATTATTATACCTCTCTGATTACTCTCATTCCCTTCCATCTGCATTAAATATATTGGAAAGATTTGGTAAGCTCTCAGGATATAAAATTAACCTGTCTAAGAGTGAACTTTTCCCAGTAAATAACGTAGCATGTTCAATGTCATTCAACACATCCCCTTTCAAAGTAACTTCTAAATTTACGTACCTTGGAATCAATGTGCCAGACAAATTTTCCAAACTTTTTAAAGAGAATTTCCCCCCTCTTATGACAAAAGTTGAACAGCTCTTAAAACGTTGGACTCAACTCCCCCTGTCAGTAGCAGGACGAATTAATTCAATAAAAATGTCTATACTCCCCAAATTTACATATTTGTTTCAGAATATTCCTGTTTTTATTCCAGTCCTTTTTTCACAAATTCTCATCTTTCATCTGGAACTACAAATCTGCTAGAGCTAGAAAAAGTCTTCTGACACAGCCAAAGCGTTTGGGTGGTATGTCTCTTCCAGATTTTCAATCCTACTATTGGGCATGTACAACCCCGATTCCAAAAAAGTTGGGACAAAGTACAAATTGTAAATAAAAATGGAATGCAATAATTTACAAATCTCAAAAACTGATATTGTATTCACAATAGAACATAGACAACATATCAAATGTCGAAAGTGAGACATTTTGAAATTTCATGCCAAATATTGGCTCATTTGAAATTTCATGACAGCAACACATCTCAAAAAAGTTGGGACAGGGGCAATAAGAGGCTGGAAAAGTTAAAGGTACAAAAAAGGAACAGCTGGAGGACCAAATTGCAACTCATTAGGTCAACTGGCAATAGGTCATTAACATGACCGGGTTTAAAAAGAGAATCTTGGAGTGGCAGTGGCTCTCAGAAGTAAAGATGGGAAGAGGATCACCAATCCCCCAAATTCTGCGCCTACAAATAGTGGAGCAATATCAGAAAGGAGTTTGACAGTGTAAAATTGCAAAGAGTTTGAACATATCATCATCTACAGTGCATAATATCATCAAAAGATTCAGAGAATCTGGAAGAATCTCTGTGCGTAAGGGCCAAGGCCGGAAAACCATACTGGGTGCCCGTGATCTTCGGGCCCTTAGACGGCATTGCATCACATACAGGCATGCTTCTGTATTGGAAATCACAAAATGGGCTCAGGAATATTTCCAGAGAACATTATCTGTGAACACAATTCACCGTGCCATCCGCCGTTGCCAGCTAAAACTCTATAGTTCAAAGAAGAAGCCGTATCTAAACATGATCCAGAAGCGCAGACGTCTTCTCTGGGCCAAGGCTCATTTAAAATGGACTGTGGCAAAATGGAAAACTGTTCTGTGGTCAGACGAATCAAAATTTGAAGTTCTTTATGGAAATTAGGGACGCCGTGTCATTCGGACTAAAGAGGAGAAGGACGACCCAAGTTGTTATCAGCGCTCAGTTCAGAAGCCTGCATCTCTGATGGTATGGGGTTGCATTAGTGCGTGTGGCATGGGCAGCTTACACATCTGGAAAGACACCATCAATGCTGAAAGGTATATCCAGGTTCTAGAGCAACATATGCTCCCATCCAGACGACGTCTCTTTCAGGGAAGGCCTTGCATTTTCCAACATGACAACGCCAAACCACATACTGCATCAATTACAGCATCATGGCTGCGTAGAAGAAGGGTCCGGGTACTGAACTGGCCAGCCTGCAGTCCAGATCTTTCACCCATAGAAAACATTTGGCGCATCATAAAACGGAAGATACGACAAAAAAGACCTAAGACAGTTGAGCAACTAGAATCCTACATTAGACAAGAATGGGTTAACATTCCTATCCCTAAACTTGAGCAACTTGTCTCCTCAGTCCCCAGACGTTTACAGACTGTTGTAAAGAGAAAAGGGGATGTCTCACAGTGGTAAACATGGCCTTGTCCCAACTTTTTTGAGATGTGTTGTTGTCATGAAATTTAAAATCACCTAATTTTTCTCTTTAAATGATACATTTTCTCAGTTTAAACATTTGATATGTCATCTATGTTCTATTCTGAAAAAAATATGGAATTTTGAAACTTCCACATCATTGCATTCCGTTTTTATTTACAATTTGTACTTTGTCCCAACCTGGCGACTTGTCCAGGGTGTACCCCGCCTTTCGCCCGTAGTCAGCTGGGATAGGCTCCAGCTTGCCTGCGACCCTGTAGAAGGATAAAGCGGCTAGAGATAATGAGATGAGATGAGATGAGACTTTGTCCCAACTTTTTTGGAATCGGGGTTGTAATATAAGACCTATGTTGCATTGGCTATATGAGGACCCTGGTGCTGATGCACTTTCTTGGCAGTATATTGAATCACAGTCATGTAAACCATCATCATTGGCAGCTCTTGTATATGCACCTCTTTCATCAAACACAAATCACACAACTAATTTGCTAGTGAAAACATCTCTGAAAATATGGGTGCAGATTAGGAGGCATTTTGGTTGGCACTCCATTTCATTTAGATCACCTGTTTATGCCAATCATTGTTTTAAACCATCTGTTATGGATAAGGCTTTCCTTGTATGGTACAATGCAGGCATTAAGCAGTTTCAGGATTTATATCACAATGGTACTTTTGTCTCTTTCCAGTATCTTCGTGACACGTATAATATCCCTAAACCTCATTTTTTTCGCTTTCTTCAAATCCGTAACTTCATTAGGAATATATCCCCAATATTTCCAATACAACCTCCTTGTGCTCCCTATGACCATGTATTAGGTAAGCCTGTGTCATTCAAGAGTATCATATCAACCTGTTATGGTAGGCTGATGGCACTTTCATCCTCCAACACCTCTGAGTTAAAATCTCAATGGGAAGGTGAATTTGGGAAATCAATTTGCGGAGAAACGTGGGAGGCAGCCCTGGACAGGGTTCATAGTTCATCAATTTGTGCCAGACATGGATTCCTACAATTCAAAGTTTTACACCGTTCCCACTGGACTAAACTGAGACTGTCTAAACGGTTTCCTAATGTTGACCCTTTATGTGATCGTTGTAAGTGTACTCCAGCATCACATACCCACATGTTCTGGTCCTGTACAAAACTATCACAGTATTGGTCATCCATCTTTGACATAATATCAGGCTTCTTGGGACAACCAGTCTTGCCATGTCCTATGGTTGGGATATTTGGGGTGGTACCTGATCACTTAGGTCTAACTAGAGCACAATCCCATAGTATTGCATTCCTAACACTTCTGACCAGACGGTTGATTTTGATGAAATGGAAAGACTGCAAACCCCCAACAGTAACACATTGGGTCAAGGATGTTCTGTATTTCCTCAAGCTGGAAAAAATAAGATATTCTCTGAAGGCTTCAGCAAAGGGTTCAGCAAAAAACACTTACAAGAAAATATGGGGACCTTTTCTGAACTATATCAAGACACACACCACACTCACCATAGAATAGGCTAGAGCATAAGTATACTCTATAGCAAAGATTGTGATTAGTCATAACATATTTTGATGTGGCCTCTCTGTAATGTGTTTTCCTTTTTTTTTGTATTGTCTTTGTTGTAATTGTTTTTGCCCTGTATCTGATCTTTAAATTGTCCTTGGTCTTTTTTTTGTATTATTATTATTATTATTATTATTATTATTATTATTATTTTAAATTTTGTTGTTGTCATTATTATCTTGTTGGGGTTTTTGTAATTGTCAGTTACTACATTTAATGTTAAAACTCATTCAGATATGTTCATGATGTAATGTCCAAACTGAATTGAAATAAAAAGAATGTTAAAAAAATAGCAGCCAAGGAATAATTCAATATAAATGGTGATACAATGTATACAAATAAGAATCAGTAGTGTATATGATAATTAAGGCACTAATGGTGATCAGAAGTAATAAGCTATATGCCAGTGTTACAGTGTAGGGGTGAGTGGGTGTTAAAATGTGATAGGGAAATCACATGTTTGTGTGTGTGTGTATGTGTGTGTAAGAGTGTGTGTGTATGAGTGTGTGTATGGAATGCAAATGGAATGTGCGAACCCTGTGCCAGGCCACACCCAGAAGGGGGAGGGTCAACCCAGGAAGAGCGCGTGAAAAGAAGAAACAAAGGAATCTGTAGTTTAAACTAGTCTCGGCTAGGCCTTAAACCCAAACTTCTACTTAACCCTTAGCTACTCCTGAAATCCCAATGTTGAGGAGTGGAGTATGACAGAGGGAGTTAATAAGAGAGAGAGAGAGAGAGAAATGCATGCATGATCTAACTAAATACAGATAGTAAACAAAGTAAATCAAACAACACATGATCTAAGACCGACTTTCATGTGAATCAACATGCATACATTTAAGCCATAAATGAATTCAAATGAACAACACTCTTCACATTAACTAGTCACAACTAAGACTAACAATTGCCCAGATGCCAGCCTTACTTGAGATCGCTCTTGTTAGCGATTGAAAGTGCGCCGCCTGTTATCAGAAGACAGCGCTGACCGCAGGTCCAGGGAGAAGACAGTTCTGTTCCTTTCACAGCTCATCAGCTGAAGATCTTCGGTGTTCCGTCGGTCATCCGATGATCTGGAAGGAATCTTATTTATAGTTCGTCAACGCTGAGAAAGGGAAAAGGAATCCGGTCGCCTTTTCTCTTTGAAATACTGCTTGGGCTGCAGTAACTAACCGGTTCAGTTATTATTACAACTCTGCAAAGGTCAAATACATTGAACTTTGGCTAAAGGTCCGGTATCAATAGTTCATTCTTTGTTCTTCGTCCTTCTGTAGCACCGATGCACGAGGTCTCTCTTTCACGAGTGGGATCCACCACCAGAGAGAGGGAATTTCGATTCCGCCGTGAGTTTAAAGCACAGTCGTGACGTCACTGTATTTGGTATCCGGTATCATCTCTGTGTCCAGTACCATTACAGGGAGTCAGAAGAATGGGCGGAGATAGAACATGGCATCGAGTACAGGGATTGGCGTGTTCATAAATGGTTACTATGGTTACGGGCATGGCAATCCATCCCTACATGGTATTATCTGTTTGAAGTATTGTGTAGGTAAGGGATCAAGTACACAAGTTGAAAATTTTGATGTGGAGATTAATGAAATTGATTAATGATTTCTCTAAGGGGAGTAAAACATTCTAATTGCTGATCTGATACACTTATATTGTTAACTACAGCGTTACTTAAATTGTCTGGCCTTAAATTAGTAGTTTGATTTTTTTTTGTATATTTGTTTAGCACATAGGCCTATAATTTATTGACCTATATTGTGTTTCCCAAAAAACCCTCACAACTGTAATAGATTAGGGATAAAATTAGCTCATGTTTTAAGTCGTTCAAATTCTCTAAAGCTGCTTTGCGACAATGTTTATTGTTAAAAGCGCTATACAAATAAACTTGACTTGACTGGAAGAAGCTGCCATTAAACTTTCCACCTGGTGGCAGTTCTGCCACACAGCTGCAGAGCAGGTGGAATTGGAGAGGAACATGAAGAAACAGAAAAAAAAGGAGGCACAGCCATGCCTGTCCCCACTAACCCAGACTTCACATGCCTAACATGCAGTACAATCTCAGGATCGAGGACTGGAACTCTAGCCGTCAAAGAATACACTGTTCATGAAGAGGAATGTCACCATCAGATACGATGGACTACCATAAGCAAGCATGGGCAAGTAAGCACAGTGCCCTGTGGGGAACTAGCATCCAATCCACAGTTTATTCCTACCTTGTGCCCAGTGTTCACGGGACAGACTCCAGATTCACTGCAACCCTGACCAGGGTAAAGCACTTAGTAGAGGTGAATGAATGAATTAATGAATCAATGAATGAATTTAAAAAGATAGATAAATAAATTAATTAATGGACCTATTTGTATGAATATGACCAAAAAATGTATACCAACTTATTTTACAGTAACCATTACAGCTTACCATAATTAGTGTGAATTATGTCTCAGTTATTGTCACTATATGATATTCTACCATACACTATACAAGGCAGGGTGGCATGGTGGTGTAGTGGTTAGCACTGTTGCCTCATGTCAAGCAGGTCTTGGGTTCGAGCCCAGTGGCTGGCGAGGGTCTTTCTGTGCGGAGTTTGCATGTTCTCCCCGTGTCTGTGTGGGTTTCCTCCAGGTGCTCTGTTTTCCCCCACAGTCCAAAAACATGCAGGTTAGGTTAACTGGGGGCTCTAAATTGACTGTAGATGTGAATGGTTGCTTGTTTCTGGGTCAGCCCAGCTGCGATAACCTGGCGACTTGTCCAAGTTGTATCTCGCCCATAGGGAGGGAAAGTGAAACACAGCGATCCTAGTGGTAGCGTTCCTAAGCCGAGAGCCATACTATTGAAAATCCCATAGACCCGATTTAAAAAAAAATCCCACGAAGTTATGACGTGAAACTTGTACACCCCCAAAAAATATGTCGTATATGTTGGGATTATCTACTAACTGTGAAAGTATCAGGTGAAATTTCGCTGTCTTTTAAAAGATCGAAATTCCACCTAACCTCTCAGAAACAGACTACAACCAAACTGTCTAGTCAGAGTCGCTCATACTGCGTCAGCAGTAGGCTTAAGGCCAATTTATGCTGACAACGCAGTCCTCGCAGATGGTGTTGCAGATAGCGTCTGCGTAGCCCCCCCCACCTTCGCAGACGCTCTGCGCGCACCTCCCAAAAATTGTGACCACCGCAGAAGCCTCGCAGACAGCGTCGCAGACAAGAGGGCTCTGATTGGTCCACTCTACATCCGCTGTACACGCACTTCCGCTTCCCTACTTTCCCGGTTTGGTTTGTTTTCACGACCGCCATTTTTAAAAACACGAGCGAAGATGGAGCAGCACGAAGAGCGGTTGATCGAGGAAGTGAGGAAGTACGTACATCTATACGACTCCAGTTCTAGTCATTATAAGTAACCAGAGGATAAACACTCCACTAACCACACCCACCAACTACTCCTAGCGATTTCGCGACTTCGCACCCCCCTGCGTTGTAGCGGTGAATAACATCGCGCACGCCTATTACTCCCCGCTCAACGATAAATTACAACTGTCTGCGAAAAGCTGTCTGCGAAAGCCTTGTCGCAAGAGCATGCAGAGGCCTTTAGCCCTTACGAGTGCTGACAGCTCTCCCTGTGAATAGTTGACTACATGCCCTGATCTGTAATGGTTATCCCTATGAGGGATGCATTTCTTATTGGTACAGAAATACTCCGCCAACCACGCTATACAAATCGGCATGTTGATGTAGGCTACTCGCCGGCCGCTACCTGCTACAGATTTGGAAAGGCGCTAGACTTGCGGTGACGTCACATACACGACGCCAGGTCCGTGTAGTCTTTGATCAGCTTATTAAAAAACATTCAAAACAATTAAAATTGGTGGAAAAAATAAAGTATGATCACCAGGATCGATAGAGCTACCTGACATGCACAACATACTGTATGGAAGCCATTGTCTGAACTTTGAAGTGTAACCCGAAATGTAATTTTTTGAAAAGATATTCCCATTCATTTTGCCATAGAGGTTGGAACGCATCCAGTAGGGGGCGATGAGATTACTTTCCCTCCCTATAGTTAGCTAGGATAGGTTCCAGCTTGCCCGCGACCCTGTAGAACAGGATAAGCGGCTACAGATAATGGATGGATATACAAGGCAGAGTATCATGATGGGGCGGCACGGTGGTGTAGTGGTTAGCGCTGTCGCCTCACAGTAAGAAGGTCCAGGTTCGAGCCCCATGGCTGGCGAGGGCCTTTCTGTGCAGAGTTTGCATGTTGTCCGCGTGGGTTTCCTCCAGGTGCTCCGGTTTCCCCCACAGTCCAAAGACATGCAGGTTAGGTTAACTGGTGACTCTAAAGTGAATCTGAATGGTTGTCTATGTGTCAGCCCTGTGATGACCTGGCGACTTGTCCAGGGTGTACCCCGCCTTTCGCCCGTAGTCAGCTGGGATAGGCTCCTGCGACCCTGTAGAACAGGATAAAGTGGCTAGAGATGATATGAGTATCACGATGACTTTTGGTCCAACACTGCCCCCTGCCAGACCTGCTTGTAATTTCATCATAGCGGAGCTCCATACTATGGTAAAGCATCGACTTGATTTTTGATCGTATGATGTCTGTACCACGGGTGATTGCTCTAAGACAACGAGGGAGGCTCAGCCTCCTCTAAAAATGCCCTTATAACTTTAATGTGTGTGTGAGTTTTTCCCCCTCGTGACAGCGCGATGCAGCGCAGCCTCAGTGCACTTCAATGGCATTTGGGAGCTATGCGCTTTTCAATCTCAAAATGCAAGACGGTTATTGGACAAGTACTGCGAAAATGCCCGCCCACGGACTCTCACGGACTCCCAGCCTCAGTGGACTTCAATGGCATTTGGGAGCGATGTGCTTTTCAATCTCAAAATGCAAGACGGTTATTGGACAAATACTGCGAAAATGCCCGCCTACGGACTCCGAGCCTCACATGGGAGGGACATGGCAGTTTCCGCAAGGAGACTGGTGATTGGTGAAAGCGGCTGGATATTTTCTTTGATTGACAGCTCGTTTCAACTATAGACAGGCAGCAGTGAATTTCAGTTCAGTCCCATGCGGATTCGCAAGTGCTGTGGTGTATTGTAAGAGATCAGCTTACATTTCGATTTCATTCATTACATACGGTTTCTACCAGCTTTTTTAGTTTGTATATAATGTATATGTCATTGTAAATAAAATGTAAATATAGTGTTGTCAAGTTTGCTATCTTAGTTCCAGAAATTTCGTTTGAGTGACTGAACTTGAACTTGAGGGGGCTAGTCAGCTAGCAAGAAAGCTGCGCACGGATGCCAAGTATTGCTGATTTAATTTTGGCGAAGCCATTTGCCAGTCTTCCTTTCGAGGAAAAAATTAAAATTAAAGAGCAGGGTAGACCAACGCCTCAAATTGACTTGGTGAAAAAGGTAGGGAATAATACTCGTTCCTTTCAGCTCTCCTGGTACGAGAAAGTGAATTGGCTAACAGCAAGTGACCCACATCAACAACAGTAAATAGGCTACTTTAGTAATATGTCATGGATGGACCAAAAATATAGAATCTATTTAAAATGTTTATGCTGAGTATATTATATTGGAATATATATTTTTCTGGATATGAATTAAACACAGCTACAATTTGGAAAACATTTTTAAACAAAAACACAGCCAAGAACATTTCACACTACAGACCTGGATTAAAAGTGAAGGGTTATCAAAATTGTCAATAAAACATTTCTCAGTCAAAATAAGTAAAATATAGGGAAAGTGTCATTGAATGAAATGTGTGGCAGCCAGCTCTACTGCTGAGGTTTCTGACAAAGAGCTGCTTTCAATAATGATCAATTTTTAAACAACATGCCACAATTTTAAAATATAAAATGTTAAAATATACCCCCCCCCCAACACCACCATCATGTATATTGGACAGTAGGCTAATGGGCCAAAAGAACCTGTTATTTCACAGTTTGTGACGCTGCCAACAATCAGCCAGATCAGAGGCAAGAGTATGGGCAAAATTGATGTGTTTTTTCTTTTAAAATCTGGAAATGTCGTAACCGACCAGCCTCCCCTGTTTGAAAGACTACCAGCCGCCACTGGTCTGTACATACATACGACGTACGTGTACCACTACAGAGAATCCAATCATAAGTGCAAGGCAACATATCTCAAACACCTGACTACCAGACAACGAAATGTGTATCTTTACATAAGACAGAGGAGTTTTATCCAGCACTTCTTTCTAATTTGCCTTTTTTTTAAATAATTATTTATTAACACTGTAGCAGCCCTTGGTATTTAGAACAGCAGAGAGTCTCTGATGGGTGCAGAATCAGATGCATTTTATTCCTCTGATAGCATCAAACACCTGACATCAAACAGCATAAACTGTACACTGAGTACCATTCAAACTAAAGAAAACAAAAAAATTAACATAACATGGCTGTAAACAATTACAAAATTTTGTAATGTTGCTCTGAACATTACACACCTCGCTCCGCAAACCTCTAAGTTAGCTAAACATGCACCATTAGCCTCTGTGCTCAAAGTCTCATGCACGGCACAGTTCAACCAATGCACCAAACACAAAACACACTCAATAAACAGCGCACACAAACTTGACATTGTGCATGAATGACATATCAGGATGACGGACAGCTCTGCTTCCCTCTCCAGACTAGTGACACGCCCACAGATGTTGTCACGGTTCGCAGGAAAATCGGGTCTATTTCATATCCAGCTGAGAACCAACTTTTCAGGTTCTGAACCATTTTATTTTGGGTCGAAATACTCTGAACGGCTCAACATTTGGTGTAGGAACAAGAATAAAATCCGTTCTCTGTTGGTCGAAAAGCCCTTAACTTACTTTTGTTCTGCTCCATGGTTACTTTGTTTTTCTCCTCAGCATAAAAAAGGCACAAAAATCCTGGGAAGTGTTTGTTTATAAATTATTTATTATTGTTCCCTTATTTAGTTGTTCCTTTATTTACCTTTCCTGACAACTTTTCTTAGATTTTAACGTTTGTAATCTTAGCAATATATGATTGGCTGATGCAGCAAATGATTGACATTGTCTGTTTGCCACACCCACTGGTTCTCAGGTTTCATGAGTAAATACGGTAATTACTGCATTACTGCTATTCTCTAGTAAAGGCGCATAGAAATTTGTGAGCGCTCACCACGACACAGAGGGCATTTAACACAGCCTTAAAAAGGAAAGCCGGACTTTCTGAGCGGTTTATTCGGTGCTGTGTGGATTGAAGTATGTTTGTCATCGCTGCTTGATGGAGCAATAATTTTACAGTTTCAAGTCGGCGCTTAAGAAATAAGACCAAATTCTGTTACGGTGTGATTTCCTTCACTTAAGGGTTTGTTTTGTTACATATTTGTAAAGTCCAGAGGATGAAGACAGATGACTTGAGAAAGAAAACTACTCCTATACTCATTTTGTTTTACGGTAAGATTAACTCCCCCCAAGTCTGTTTTTCTTCCTCAGTCACTTTGGCTGGTTCAGTCCTTGAATTGTGTCCAGAGTAGCTTGCTAGCCTGGTTTAGCAAGCTAAAGTCAGTGTGACGTGAAAGGAGAATTAACTTTGGTTGAATCCCGAATGGATCCATACTCCCTATTTAAATGCACTGCATAGGGTGTGTATTAGAGGAGTTTTGCTCTCTATATAGTGCACTACATGTCCATTTAAGATCGTACCTTTTGTCCAAGAAGGATAGTGAGCTGTTTGTGTGGTGTTACTCTGTTACTGTTGAGTTTCAGCTCAGAATTTTCTGGTAGATGAAAGGTGTCTTTACTCAACATTAACCTTAGACCCTGTTCGGGTTTATTTCAACATTACTTTGTTGAAACTATAAAACTATAGTGTAAACCTGTAGCCTGCAAAATCCAACACAAACCCTGCCAAATCTGCTAATCCTCTCAGTAATGCTTAGCTAGCTGCTCCTGAAGTGGAACTGGGTTTTAATAGGATATATAAACACGTGCTTGAAAGTTTGTGAGCCCTTTAGAATGTTCTATATTTCTGCATAAATGACCTAAAACATCAGATTTTCATACAAGTCCTAAAAGTAGATAAAGAAACCCCAGTTAAACAAATGAGACAAAAATATTATACTTGGTCATTTATTTATTGAGGAAAATGATCCAATATTGCATATCTGTGAGTGGCAAAAGTATGTGAACCTTTGCTTTCAGTATCTGGTGTGACCCCCTTGTGCAGCAATAACTGCAACTAAACATTTCCGATAATTGTTTATCAGTCCTACACACTGGCTTGGAGGAATTTTAGCCCATTCCTCCATACAGAACAGCTTCAACTCTGGGATGTTGGTGGGTTTCCTCACATGAACTGCTCGCTTCAGGTCCTTCCACAACGTTTCGATTGGATTAAGGTCCGGACTTTGACTTGGCCATTCCAAAACATTAACTTTTCTTCTTTAACCATTCTTTGGTAGAATGACTTGTGTGCTTAGGGTCGTTGTCTTGCTGTATGACCCACCTTCTCTTGAGATTCAGTTCATGGACAGATGTCCTGACATTTTCCTTTAGAATTTGCTGGTATAATTCAGAATTTGTTGTTCCATCAATGATGGCAATCCATCCTGGCCCAGATGCAGCAAAACAGGCCCAAACTATGATACTACCACCACCATGTTTCACAGATGGGATAAGGTTCTTATGCTGGAATGCAGCATTTTCCTTTCTCCAAACATAACGCTTCTCATTTAAACCAAAAAGTTCTATTTTGGTCTCATCTGTACACAAAACATTTTTCCAATAGCCTTCTGGTTTGTCCATATCTTTAGCAAACTGCAGATGAGCAGCAATGTTCTTTTTGGAGAGCAGTGGCTTTCTCCATGCAACTGAACATTGTTGTTCAGTGTTCTCTTGACTTGAACATTTAATATTAGCCAAATGTGAGGGAGGCCTTCAGTTGCTTCGAAGTTACCCTGGGGTCCTTTGTGACCTCGCAGACTATTACACGCCTTGCTCTTGGAATGATCTTTGTTGGTTGACCACTCCTGGGGAGGGTAACATCCATCGATCCATCCATTATCTGTAGCCGCTTATCCTGTCCTACAGGGTCGCAGGCAAGCTGGAGCCTATCCCAGCTGCCTATGGGTGAGAGGTGGGGTACACCCTGGACAAGTCGCCAGGTCACAGAGAGACAGACAACCATTCACATTCACACCTACAGTCAATTTGGAGCCATCAGTTAGCCTAACCTGCATATGTTTGGACTGTAGGGGAAACCTGTGCACCCGGAGGAAACCCATGCAGACATGGGGAGAACATGCAAACCCCACACAGAAAGGCCCTTGCCGGCTGCTGGGCTTGAACCCAGAACCTTCTTGCTGTGAGACGACAGTGCTAATCACTACACCATCGTGCTGCTGGGAGGGGAACAATGGTCTTGAATTTCCTCCATTTGTACACAATCTGTCTGACTGGATTGGTGGAGTCCAAACTCTTTGTAACCTTTTCCACCCTGATGAGCATCAACAACGCTTTTTGAGGTCCTCAGAAATCTCCTTTGTTCGTGCCATGATACACTTCCACAAACATGTTGTGAAGATCAGACTTTGATAGATCCCTGTTCTTTAAATAAAACAGGGTGCCCACTCACACCTGATTGTCATCCCATTGATTGAAAACGTCTGACTCTAATTTCACCTTCAAATTAACTGCTAATCCTAGAGGTTCACATACTTTTGGCACTCACAGATGTGTAATATTGGATCATTTTCCTCAATAAATAAATGACCAAGTATAATCATTTTGTCTCATTTGTTGAACTGGGTTCTCTTTATCTACTTTTAGGACTTGTGTGAAAATCTGATTGTGTTTTAGGTCATACACTGTGTGCACAATTATTAGGCAAGTGAGTACTCTGACCCTACCATTATTTCTATGCATGTTTTCCAACCGCAAGCTAGATACACTTGAATGCTAATTGGATTTAAGCATTCTCAGGTGGTATTTATTTGTGTAATGAGGGAGGGTGTGACCTAAAGTCATTAATACCCTATATTAAGGTGTGCATAATTATTAGGCAGCTTCTTTATCTCAGGCAAAATGGGCCAAAAAAGAGATTTAACAGACACTGAAAAGACAAAAATTGTAAAATGCCTATCAGAGGGATGCAGCACTCTTGAAATAGCTAAGTTATAGAAATGTGAGCACAGAACAATCAAACGTTTTGTTGCAAATAGTCAACAGGGTCGCAAAAAATGTGTGGAGAAGAAAAGACACAAATTAACCGCAAAAGACTTGAGAAGGATTAAACATGAAGCTACCAGGAACCCATTATCCTCCAGTGCCACAATATTCTAGAACTGCAACCGACCTGGAGTGTCCAGAAGGACAAGGTGTTCGGTGCTCAGAGACATGGCCAAGGTAAGGAAGGCTGAAACATGACCACCACTAAACAAGACTCAAGTTGAAATGTCAGGATTGGGCCAAGAAATATCTGAAGACAGATTTTCCAAAGGTTTTATGGACAGATGAAATGAGAGTGACTCTGGATAGACCAGATGGATGGGCCCATAGCTGGATAACTAATGGACACAGGGCACTTTGACTCAGACACCAGCAAGGTGGTGGAGGGGTAATGGAATGGGCTGCTATTATTAAGGATGAGCTAGTTTGACCATTTCAGGTTGAAGATGGACTTAACATCAACTCCCAAACCTACTGCCAGTTTCTAAAAGATACATTCTTCAAGCAGTGGTATGGGAAGAAGTCTGCATCATTCAAGAAGGCCATGATTGTTATGCAGAACAATGCACCATCACATGCACCCAAGTACTCCACTGCTTGGCGAGCCCACAAAGGCCTTAAAGGTGACAAAGTAGTGACATGGCCCCCTTCCTCACCTGACTTAAACCCTATTGAGTACTTGTGGCCCCTTCTTAAGCATGAGTTTTACAGCGAGGGAAGACAATACACCACTCTGAATAGCATTTGGGAGGCCATGGTTGCTCCTGCACAAAAAGTTGATCGTCAACAAATCAAAAAACTAACAGACTGGATGGAAGGCTCATGGCAGTTATTGAAAAGAAGGGTGGCTATATTGGTCACTGAATATTTTTGAAATGCTAGAAGTGTTTATTTGTTAATTCTGAGTTGTTTATTTGTTACACTGAAAATTAAAATAAACAAGTGAGATGGGAAACTTTAAGCTTTTCATTTAGTTGCATAATAATTCTGCACACTAAATGTTGCCTAATAATTCTGCACACTTGTATATTCCCCTGAGAAGGCCTAAACTCCCCTTTCCTTTGTTAATCATTCTGGTTTTAGGTTTATTAACAATTTGGATTGACTGAGAGCACTGTATTTGTTCAATGATAAAATTAATCATCAGGAATACAACTTGCCTAATAATTGTGCACACAGTGTATTTATGCAGAAAAATAGAAAATTCTAAAGGGTTCACAAACTTTTTCATGCAGCACTGCAGGGTGCGATAATCCTCGCTATCGTTTTGGATAGCACTACAAAATGGCATCCTTACTATACACAAATTGTATATGTGCCCTATATAGTGAGTAGAGAGCGATTTTGGACACTGGGCATGTTACTGAACCCACTGAGAACGAAATAAAAACTCTCTACTTGAAAACAACCCCCCCCCCCCCCCCCCCCCCCCCCAAAAAAATACAAAAAAGCAACAAAATATGGAATAAAAGCATTTGATGCTCAGAACATATCTTTTTTTTCAGGTATTATTATTTATTAATAATAATAATAATAATAGCCTTTTTCACAAATTGCTACTGTCATTTCGGCAGTTTGTTTATATTCCAAGTGGAAATTATTTTTGTCGGACATTTTGTATGAAGTTTTTATTAATCGAATTTGCAAAACATAAAAAGGCTCTGTTTCTCAAAATCCAGTGAATATGTATCGAATAAAACAGTTATTCCACTCAATCTTGATGTACATGGCTTATAGCTGACTCGCCACTGCGTGCCTCGTTGACTATTGGCATGCATACAACTCAATTTCAAGGAATAATTCTCTTTTTAAGTCAAGTCAAGTTTATTTGTATAGCGCTTTTAACAATAAACATTGGCGCAAAGCAGCTTTACAGAATTTGAACGACTTAAAACATGAGCTAATTTTGTCCCTAATCTATCCCCAATGAGCAAGCCTGTGGCGATGGTGGCAAGGAAAAACTCCCTCTGACGACATGAGGAAGAAACCTCGAGAGGAACCAGACTCAAAAGGGAACCCATCCTCATTTGGGCAACAACAGACAACATGACTATAACATTAACAGTTTTAACATGACAGTTTCATTGATGTTATAACTCTTCATTGATGGAAACTTGAGTGCAAAACTGTTCATGACAACTGCAGTCCTAAAGTTAGCAAGTCAACTGTAGTCCTCAGCCATAAAAGCATTACTGTAAGAATCCAGAGCATCCTCTAGGTATATAACCCTCAACTGTCCTCATGGGGCCGTCCTCCACAGGAGCGATGCGATAAAACTCCGACCAGACACAGGGCACCAGGATGGATCAAGCAAGTCCGAGGGGCAGAAGAGGCCAGCATCTCAATCCCAGGACCAACATGTAACTCAGAGGGACAGATGGGGGGGAGAAAGAGAGAGAAAGAAAGCACAGGTTGTTAGGTATGCCCTAAAAATGACACAAGTATTAAATCTGTGTGGTAGGCTCGCAGAAACGAGTCTCTTGATATCAGGCATAATACACTACAATGGCATGTTAATATGGTTAAAAAATATCATGACCTGCTCTGGCTGGATGCTTGACTGGGTGATGGGAGCACACTCCTCAGCAATGATGAGATGCAGATGGGACCCTTAGGGCTGGCCAAGACAATTCGGTTACATTTCACCGGGTCTGGGACATGCGACAGAATGTCTGACGGCCAATTCCCTGCAGGCTACGAGAGCCAGTCGAGGTCTCCACCCTCTCCACCAAAAGATTTTCTGTTGACTCCATGTAACTCAGAGGGACAGATTTTTTTTTTTTTTGGGGGGGAGGGAAAGAAAAAGCAGGTGGTTAGGTATGCCCAATGTCACCTGAATAAGTAGGAACAGTATACATATTGCGCTGAGTACAAGCAGGGACTCTGGCAACTAACTATGACAGCATAACTAAAAGGGGAGAGCCAGAAGGTAACACAGGCATGAGGGAGCCCCGGGACATAAAGCAGCCAGCCACTACACCGTCAACAAACTCGAGTGAGCAGGCGAGTGGGGACTGACAGCATCCATACATCCCAGTTTACCAAAACACTCTATGTCTGAGGACCCTCCAGATCTACACCTTTACCTCATAAACACCATTAACAAAAGGCTTGACTAAACAAATATGTTTTCAGCCTGGACTTAAATGCTGAGACTGTGTCTGATTCCCGAACATTACTTGGAAGGCTGTTCCATAACTGTGGAGCTTTGTAAGAAAAGGCTCTGCCCCCTGATGTAGCCTTCACTATACGAGGTACCAGCAGATAGCCTGCACCTTTTGATCCAAGTAGGCGTGGCGGGTCATAGAGTAGCAGAAGTTCACTCAGGTACTGTGGTGCAAGACCATTTAGTGCTTTAAAGGTCAATAGTAGTATTTTATAATCCAATACGAAATTTGATTGGGAGCCAATGCAGTGTGGATAAGACAGGCGTGATGTGGTCATATTTTCTAGTTCTAGTAAGGACTCTTCAGGGATGAGAATTTTCCGCCGATTGGGGGATTTCCGACTTTTTCAGACCAAACTGATCGTTTTTGAGATCGCTGTAAATCCGTTGAGAAATTTTTTTTTCGGGGGGGTTATGATTAACGATCTGTGGTCACCTTATAACGCAGACATCCCAAGTCTCCCGGAAGTTCCGGGAGTCTCCTGCATATTGATAGAAGCGAGCCAGAGCGTGCACGCGCAACATTAAGGTCTGCATCACGCATCTTAGAATGTGCGCGCGCGAGGGGGTGCGTGAGGGTGACTGTGTGCAGTGTTGCCAGATACTGCTGACGTTTTCCAGCCAAAAATATGTTCAAAACCTGCCAAAATGCACTTAAAACCACCCAATCTGGCAACACTGCCTGTGTGCCTGTTCATGTAGCGCATGCCACACAAAGAGCATCTTGATTGGCTTATTTTGCTGAGTAACCCAATCAGCTTTCAGTGTGGGCGGGCTTTTATCTCTTTTCTCGCGGACCGGAGTTTTCAGTTGTATTGAGTCAGTGCAGCCTACAGGATCGGCATGGCAGAGAGGGAGCGCGCGCCCCAAAAAATATATATCAATTACATGTCATATATGTGTGTATCTTTTTATAAATGGGGTTAGCTTATCTAATGTAGCATGTTGGGGAGAATCATAGTATCATATCTATATTTCTGATGAAATTTTAAGTATGATAGCATGTACAACTCTCCTACTTATTGCTCATTTCATAGGGGGACGGAATTGCTGGCATGTGCCGCGCGGGAGCGTCTGCTCAAACTTTTTAGGCCGAGATGAACTTGTAGTTTTTGATTTAAAAAAAAATTTCCAATATGTAATGCCCATTGTACATGCCTATTCTTTAATTCAAAATCACCATCTCGATCTTCAGATTGACCATATGGTATCTGTATTACATTACACAACATCCTGTCCAGATAAAACCTAGTTAGTCCACACAACAGTTGAAAGGGAAGTGATGAGTGATTTTGAATGTTGCCTGCTTGATATGCAAGACATCCTGCGACCATGATAACATCAGAAGAAAGCTTAAGAGAATTATATGATAGAACTTTTTTCTGGTTTGCACTTCATTTTAAAGGATTAGAGTATTCAAAGACATGAATAGCTAAAATGCAGAAATATAATACTGTAGAGCTCGTTTATATTAAAAGGTGCATTGATTTTTTTGAAATCATCAAATGTGAATTGATTAAAAACAAGTCTCTTGTACCATATTAATCATTTTCACCTGGGAGTCCACCAAGAAAGGGAATTTATTTCCAAATAAATTGCAAATTTTTGCTGATAAAATTAATGGTTTTGGGGTAAAAAAAAAAAAAAAATAGCCAAAAATCATTGTGCGCCAGGCTGCACAAATGTGCGCAGCTTCCCGATTTAAACTGTTTTTTTTTTCCTCATCCTTATACTTCATGTTTCATGAATTAATATCACTATTTTTTTTTTTTTTAAATCGGATCTGCACGATTCAGCCGTGAAAAAGGCGGCATCCGCCGAAAGGCGTGCTGTTTGCATCCCTGCACGGAGGCCAGGGGACAGGGCAGGAATATTTTTGTTGATATGAGTGATCGGTGCGATTTTGCGACACACCCCCCCCCCCCCCCCCCATTGAAGACCTCTGCGCTAAGTGACTGAAAGCCGAGGTAAGGATTAGTATTATAATTTTGGGTGTATCAATTATTGATTATCATAATTCTGACTCGTTTCGCAATTTTGAATGTTTTCATCTCGGACTCTGGAAGCATTGTATCTCAATCAATCTCAAAAAATAACAGCAAAAAAAAAACTAGCTTGCAATGGACTTTAGCTAGATCTATGATGAACTTTCAATGTATGATACAAAAATAATACTTCTTTCAACAGATCATCATTAGCCTTTGAGCAGAATTGTTTTTAACTTACCAGGAAGTGTTATCGAGCCGACCACTTTCAGTTTCATGAGGGCTGAATGAACTCTCACTCTCAGAATCATCTGACCCGTCAGAGTAAAGACAAGACCCATGCTCATGTGAATTTCCAGCTATCGGTTCGAATTGATAGGGTCTAACTTCACATCTCTGTGAAACATCGGGAATGTCACTGTTGGTGTCCATTTCGGTAACCTGTTTACATTAGATTCCCAAGCGCTGGCTCCTTGGAAAGTTTTTGTTACGTCACGGGTCACGTGACCACCTAGCTCATTAACGAATCCTTGTTTTACGCTGATGTATAAAAAAACTTGAATAATGTGGTGATTTTCACATTTTTGACGCCCTGCAGTGATTTAGATGGCATTTTTTATGTCCTTTATACATAATTATGCCCAGGTAAAAATCCATGTCCTATATCCTTTAAGAAGGTCAGAGGAACTCATTTTAACGTTAAAAAACCTCAGAAAGTGAAAATTTCATGCCATGGGACCTTTAATGGCTAATTATGTTGGCTCAATAATGTTAGAGCCAACTTTTATGCTCAGTAAAATCCAATGATTTTTTTTAATAATTAAAAAGCATACTATGTTTCCGATGACATTTGTGTATTCGCTTAAATTCTGGCTTATTTAGCTAGATATTTGTAACCCCCTTTTTTTTTTTTTTTTTTTTTGGACAGGTGCTGATCACCCAGCACAGTAGGCTATAGGCTACTAAAGAGTTACCCTAAATCCCAATAAATAATGGCGCAACAGGGTCCTAAGTTCTCAGCGGTGGAGTGGTGAGCTGGCTGAGATTCCTGATACCATAAGGGTACAAGTATGAGTAGAGAGAGAGAATAATAAGCATGAATCTAATAAATGATAAATTTAACAGCGCGGTGCCTCCACTGCGAAAATACTACACTTACCTTTGAAGCTAGTGTATGGTGTATTTCCTCAGACTTTAAAATAACAGTAGCATGAGTGAAAGAACTAATAGCTAGTCTGCAGTGCGCATGTCAGAATGTTCAAATATAAAGAACCAAATGAGCAGCCAATACACCCAAGATATAATTAAATAATAATGATTATATTTATTAATAAGCAATAATAATAATAATAATAGCAATAATAATAATAATAATAATAATAGTATTTGACAATAAATGCTCCCAAAGAAGCATGCAATGTAATCACCAAGAAAATAGTAACACCGGCACAAGAAGAGCGGAAACAATTAGCCTACATAATAGAGGTGTTACAGATAGCACATCAGCAGTGTGTGTACCAGCAGTACATAGTAAGAAAATAAAATTGGGTAAAGTATCAAAAGAAAAGAAGTGGACAAGAAAAAAACGCGCGCGCAGTTGGGGCCCGTTGGTGCACAGGTGGCAGCTCTCTGAACTGCAGGCAGAACAGCAACCGCTGCAATGCCTTTCTAAAACGCTGGCTATCCAGGCGAGACCAGAGGAACGCGTGTGTGTGTGTCAGTGTAAATGTGGGTTCGCGTTACTCACAATCCACCGGTCAAACCAGACGGATCAGGTTACAGATGTCGGTACAGTCACGCAGCAGATGCTCCTGAGCAGATGCTCCTGAGCAGAGGGCTAGCTATTGCTGTGGGTTAGCTCGCTCGAATAAGATGCTGCTCACCCCAAACCCCTCGGTAGCTGGCTGGGTCCCAGACCCGACACAGTGAGTTCCCGGGACTGACGAAAGCGCTCCGGTGGGCACAGCACGGAGGGCAGATGTGTCCGCAGAAAAAAAAACAGCAAGATCACTCACTGGAGTGACACCGGAGTTTATGGCCACAAGCAGACCAAACTATAAAAAGACTGTCTGCAAAATAAGTGCTGAAATAGAGCTCACAAACAACGCGATCTCTCTCTGCTCGGCAGCAGGCGGGAACTCCGTGAGCTTCTCCCTCGCGAAGTGATGAAACATCTCAAAAAGCCCGCGAACTCGTGGGCATTAAACATATACCAATTACCATTGGCTGACATCAAAATTCAAATAAAACTACAACGAGCAAATAAGTCTGATTGGTCCGAATGCACAGAACGTCACAACACATCAGAACAGTGAAAATATTCCAAACCACAAGGCATTATGGTAAATGGAGTTAATTACACAGAAAATAGGGCAATCCAATATAGAGTATAAAATAGTGTTATTTTAGAGGACCTTACACTCTCCCCCCACCAACAAACAGCATGCCCCCATGCTGGGTTACATATATTATAAGGTGAACAGGAAAAATAGGTAAGAAAACAAATAAGCAAAACAAAGACCCAAAACAAACATGGCCTATTGCTTAAAAACTAGCTATGGGTGTAAAGGCAGGTGAAGTGCATGGCATAAGGAATGGCCGGTCTGTGCATGTACTGCAAAGAGCCTGCGGATTACACCACCAGGCATGAGAAACTTTATACCGTGCAGGGAATGGCTCGGCAAGTGCAAAGTGTGATGCTACAACATTCCTGCTCTGCACTCCTAGCTTGCCATAAGTCAAGCGGTCAGTAGGCTTCCTATCCCTATGTGACCTACATACTAAGGGAAGAACGGAGTCTGTGGGAGCTGCAGAATAAACTACAGAGTGAACATCAGGACAACTAACATCCTGGTCTGTGGCTACTAAATCCTTCACTACCTCAGGAGACCTATGTGGAGAGGTAAGGAGTGCAGGGTTGAGTGGAGTTATCACATCTCTAGGTGTGGGCACTAACCTAGGGCTTCTAACTGTGGTGGAGACACACGGCGCAGTAGAATCTGGTACAGGCTGGGCATTATGGGTGCCAGCAGTCAGAGGAGCATGTTGCACTGCATCCTCAGCATAACAACCATATTCCGAATCAGAATCAGAAGTGCTAGACTGTGCATGTACCACAGGAGGCAACACCTCAGAGACACCAGTCCTACGATTTTCCCTAGCCCTTCTGTGTTTCACAGCTCTTGGGCCCACGGCTGGAGTGGTGGCGACCCCTGGACCTAGTCTTACCTCCTGTCCTAAAGGCAAGATATGGTTACGGTGCATCACCTTGACTGGTCCATTACCATCAACAGGTGTCAACCTGTACACAGGGAGGTCAGAAAGCTGACCATCAACACTGTAAAGACATGAGCTCCATCTATCCGCTAGCTTCTGCTTCCCTTTCAGACCCAAGTTTCTAATCAAAACCCGATCCCCAGGACTCAGGCTATGATAGCGAACTTTCTGGTCATACCTCTCCTTGTTGCTCTGATTCATCCTATCCGCAGAGGCACATGCCAGCTGGTAAGCAGCTTGCAACTCCTCTTTCATCTTTGCCACATACTTTAAATGTGATGCAAATGACGTGTCATCAGATGAAACACCAAAGCAAACATCAACAGGGAGGCGAGCCTCCCGACCAAACATCAAGAAATAGGGTGAGTACCCGGTAGCCTCATTAGGAGTGCAATTATACGCATACACCAAATGTGCTATATGCTGACTCCACTTTGACTTTTGATGTGACTCTAGGGTGCCCAACATGTCTAACAAAGTCCTATTGAACCTCTCAGGTTGTGGGTCACCCTGGGGGTGGTAAGGAGACGTCCTCGACTTTTTCACACCCAACATTGTCAACATCTCAGTCACCAGTCTACTCTCGAAGTCCCTACCCTGGTCGGAGTGGATACGGGTGGGCAAGCCATAATGAATAAAATATCTCTCCCAGAGAGTCCTTGCCACTGTGACAGCTGTCTGGTCCTTAGTAGGAAAGGCTTGTGCATAACGCGTGAAATGGTCAGTGACGACCAACACATTGCAAACATTTCGAGAGTCAGGCTCAATCGAAAGAAAATCTATGCACACCAAATCCATGGGTCCAGAACTCTGTATGTGGGAAAGAGGAGCAGCCCTCTGAGGCAACGTTTTCCGCTTGATGCAGCGCTCACATGTCTTACAGTATTTCTCTGCATCAAGCTTCATACGAGGCCAGTAAAACCTGTCCCGAACCAGACTATATGACTTGTCAAACCCCAAGTGGCCACTATCGTCGTGCAGCAGCTTAAAAACCAGACCATGGAATTGCTTAGGGAGCACCAGTTGTCTCACACACTGACCACCCTGCTTAACAGTCCTGTATAGCAGTCCCTTGTCAATAGACAGCTTTGCCCACTCCTTTTTCAGGATCTTAAAGTCAGGATGCCGCGTCAGGATACTACTAGCAGGCTTCTTCAGACTTATAGCTTGCCAGACATCTCCTATAACAGGGTCGCTTTTCTGAGCTTCTTGAAGCTCACTAGAACTAAAAGTAGGCAACTGATCAGGTGCTACAGCAGCAACATGACAGAATGCTGTTGGAACAGCTGACTCATGGCTGCAAATCTGATCAGCAACCCGGGGGAATGGAGAACAACCAGCTCTCTGTGTGGCCACCACCTGACAAATAGCTCGCACTCCAGGGGCGGGAATCTCTTGCCACTCATCGTCAAGGGACAGACTGACGTGAGGGCGTCGCGACAGTGCGTCAGCATCCATGTTCTTCCGCCCAGGCCTGTACTTCAGGCTGAAGTCGTAAGTGGACAATGCTGACAACCAGCGATGACCAGTGGCATCCAATGTGGCAGACTTGGTTATATAAGTCAGGGGGTTGTTGTCCGTCCTGACTTCAAAACTGGCTCCATAAAGGTAGTCATGCAGCCGATCCACAATAGCCCACTTCAAAGCTAAAAACTCCAGTTTGTGAGCTGGATAATTCCTCTCTGAAGGGGAAAGACTACGACTGATGAACGCCACAGGACGCAATCCTTCAACGTACTCTTGATAAAGGATACCACCTAGACCATCCAGGCTTGCATCCACATGCAAAACATATGGCTTTTGGGGGTCTGCAAAAGCTAGCACCGGGGCCTGAGTTAACCTTGACTTCAACTCCTGAAAAGCGGATTCGCACTGATCGCTCCATCTAGGGCCAAAAGGTTCAGAGGGCCGGAAAGAAGGTTTCGAGTCAGCAGCCTGTGAACTCGAGCTCTTCTTCCGAGGCAGACAGCCCTGCAGCAACTCGTTCAGCGGTCGGCATAATGTGGAAAAACCCTTCACAAAACGACGGTAATATCCACAAAAACCCAAAAATGACCGTAGCTCAGTGACAGTCTGTGGTCGAGGCCATGAAACAACAGCCTCTATTTTGGAGGGGTCAGTGGCTATGCCATCCTGTGAAACTATGTGCCCCACATAGTTCACAGACGTCCTGCCAAACTGACACTTATCCAACGAAAGTTTGAGACCTTCATCTCTCAACCTGTCCAGAACCTTTAAGAGTCTCTCCTCATGCTCCTCCAAGGTGCTACCAAAGACAATCAGGTCATCTAAATACACCAGAACCTCCAGAAAATTCATGTCTCCGACTGTCCGCTCCATGACTCTCTGGAATGTGGCAGGGGCACCACAGATTCCCTGAGGCATACGCTCAAACTGATAGAAACCTAAAGGACAGATGAACGCTGTCTTTTCTTTATCAGCCTCACTCATGGGAATCTGGTAGTAGCCACTTCTCAAGTCCAACACCGAGAACCACTTACTACCAGAGAGACAATGGAGGGCGTCTTCGATCCTGGGAACTGTGTACTGGTCAGGGATGGTCCGCTGGTTAAGCGTTCTATAATCAATACACATCCTGACTTTACCTGACTTCTTGCGCACTACAACAATGGGCGAAGCATACGGACTCCGAGACTCCGAAATGATGCCATGATTCTGGAGTTCCAGCAAATGCTGATGCACATCCTCTAGATCAGCAGGAGCTAAACGTCGAGATCGCTCCCGAAAAGGCCGCGAGTCATTTAACCTGATTTCATGCTGAGTGCTTTTTGAGCAGCCTACATCCCACTCGCTACAAGAAAACACTTCCTTCCTCTGCAACATCTTCTCGCAGAGGCGATGTTTTGCCTCCTCTGGCATAGAAGAAGTGCCAAAATCAAAAGAAGCAGAAGTAAGCTCACCAGCAGCTATGGGACTGCAAGTGGACGGAAACTGTGGCACCATCTCTACAGGGTATATGTGAGCGAGAGGACTACCTCTCTTTACAAGAACATCCCTGGAAGAAACATTCCTCACATTTACCGTAATACGACGGCAGGACACCGCAGAGACTGGATGGACTTCAGGCCGAACCTCAAGCTCAGGGACAGATGTATCATCAGCACTAAAAGGCTGGTCTACCAGGACTAAAGAGTCATTGAGTTCACCAGGAAACTTGGGCAGTCCTGAAAGCTGCAGCTCCTGCCCAGGCTTTAAAACAACAGGCTTAGGTTTCGTGAACCACACAGTACCGTGTATCCGGGTCCTACCCAGAACCTTAACTGTGCTGAGCACACGGCTAACCACATCATCAGTGGCCTCCAATGGCACTCTGCTAAGTAAAATGGCATGACACAACTCCACATTCTCCTCACGGCTCCACTCAACAGCCTGACTAAGGTCCATGTTTAAAAAAAAAAAAACTGCCCAGCAAACAGCAATAACTAACACACACTAAGCAAAACACAGCGATCTACTTGTTCTGGTAAACAGGAAAATCCCAGCGGTGCCTCCAAAATGTAACCCCCCCCTTTTTTTTTTTTTTTGGACAGGTGCTGATCACCCAGCACAGTAGGCTATAGGCTACTAAAGAGTTACCCTAAATCCCAATAAATAATGGCGCAACAGGGTCCTAAGTTCTCAGCGGTGGAGTGGTGAGCTGGCTGAGATTCCTGATACCATAAGGGTACAAGTATGAGTAGAGAGAGAGAATAATAAGCATGAATCTAATAAATGATAAATTTAACAGCGCGGTGCCTCCACTGCGAAAATACTACACTTACCTTTGAAACTAGTGTATGGTGTATTTCCTCAGACTTTAAAATAACAGTAGCATGAGTGAAAGAACTAATAGCTAGTCTGCAGTGCGCATGTCAGAATGTTCAAATATAAAGAACCAAATGAGCAGCCAATACACCCAAGATATAATTAAATAATAATGATTATATTTATTAATAAGCAATAATAATAATAATAATAATAGCAATAATAATAGCAATAATAATAATAATAATAATAATAATAATAGTATTTGACAATAAATGCTCCCAAAGAAGCATGCAATGTAATCACCAAGAAAATAGTAACACCGGCACAAGAAGAGCGGAAACAATTAGCCTACATAATAGAGGTGTTACAGATAGCACATCAGCAGTGTGTGTACCAGCAGTACATAGTAAGAAAATAAAATTGGGTAAAGTATCAAAAGAAAAGAAGTGGACAAGGAAAAAACGCGCGCGCAGTTGGGGCCCGTTGGTGCACAGGTGGCAGCTCTCTGAACTGCAGGCAGAACAGCAACCGCTGCAATGCCTTTCTAAAACGCTGGCTATCCAGGCGAGACCAGAGGAACGCGTGTGTGTGTGTCAGTGTAAGTGTGGGTTCGCGTTACTCACAATCCACCGGTCAAACCAGACGGATCAGGTTACAGATGTCGGTACAGTCACGCAGCAGATGCTCCTGAGCAGAGGGCTAGCTATTGCTGTGGGTTAGCTCGCTCGAATAAGATGCTGCTCACCCCAAACCCCTCGGTAGCTGGCTGGGTCCCAGACCCGACACAGTGAGTTCCCGGGACTGACAAAAGCGCTCCGGTGGGCACAGCACGGAGGGCAGATGTGTCCGCAGAAAAAAAAACAGCAAGATCACTCACTGGAGTGACACCGGAGTTTATGGCCACAAGCAGACCAAACTATAAAAAGACTGTCTGCAAAATAAGTGCTGAAATAGAGCTCACAAACAACGCGATCTCTCTCTGCTCGGCAGCAGGCGGGAACTCCGTGAGCTTCTCCCTCGCGAAGTGATGAAACATCTCAAAAAGCCCGCGAACTCGCGGGCATTAAACATATACCAATTACCATTGGCTGACATCAAAATTCAAATAAAACTACAACGAGCAAATAAGTCTGATTGGTCCGAATGCACAGAACGTCACAACACATCAGAACAGTGAAAATATTCCAAACCACAAGGCATTATGGTAAATGGAGTTAATTACACAGAAAATAGGGCAATCCAATATAGAGTATAAAATACAGTGTTATTTTAGAGGACCTTACATATTGATCTCAGAAGGTTTTTTGCTGCTCCTTGGAGCGCTGGAGCAGGAGCTGAGGGTGCAGTTCAGCAGGAAACATTTCAAGGATGAAATAGGGAAAGCCAGCCATTTTCTCATATTGGTCAGTTGCGTTTAAAATGAAGCCAACCAAAATGTTAACAAAAAGTGCCCTGTCAATTAATTTTTTTTTCTCATGGCTAAAAGGTAATGCTGACAAGACATATATACAAGTGTAATGTTAATCAGTCAGTTGTTGGAACGACTAGCTATTTTGCTACCTTTTAAGCATATTTAAACGGATGAGTTTGAACAGACTGACATGTTGTCTTTGATAAAAACTTGTGCGAGAAATAAATCAAGAAGGCTATTCTGGAGCTATTGTCAACTTTGTGATTAATCGTTGTCATTGAAGCTTTGCAGATGAACTCCTTTTGTAATATTGAATACTTAGGACATGACTACCTTTCTCTTTTCAGTGAGGTCACAAGATAGAATGACTATGGGAGGTGGGTGTGTAGACAACACGTGGGCTAAGACATGTAATCAGTATACTCTGGATGAGACTGTTGTTCTTGTGTGGAAGTTATGTTGACTTAGCCATGACTTTGTTTACAGTTTTGCTAGTTTTACACACACACACACACACACACACACACACACACACACCACACACACACACTGGTGATGACCACCATTTTCATATAAAGATGTTACTTCAATTTGACCAATGGGGTGTGTGTGTGTGTCCTGACTCATACACTTAATGGATTTAGGGCAGTGAGCATGTGCTGTCCTTGACTACCGTGCAGTGGAGTAGTAAGGTGTCTCCTTCCCTCCATTAACCTGGGGTCGTGCCTTGAGCAAGTACTAGCAACCCTTCGCTCCTGCTGGTCAGGGTTATGACCAAAGACTGGACTTGGCAGACTGCGCTGAGGAGACCACCACCTGGTGGTTCAATGGGCAGGAAGGCAAACCCAGCAAAGCATTTGTGGAATGCAATCGGTGCACAGTGCAACACATAGAACACTGTTGGCTATCCACTGCATCCTAACCTAGCTGCAGCCATGTTCATTCTGTCTTGCCCCAGACCCAGTTAGGTCGGGACGAGAGAGTAAGGCTGATGGCTGCGCAACTCTCTCTCACACTAATCCAAGTCACGTGCAAGTCATGACTTGTGGGCATAACTTCAGTGCCTGGATTGGCCTCATCATTTACCTCCAGACCCACAACCGCCACCCACCAAATTGAAGTCATGGTCATTGTAGGTACAGCCACCCTTTTAGAACTACAGATCCCATCAACCAACTTCCGTGATGACCTACGTCACGCCTGGGCGGGATTACCTACGTCACATCCTCCCGGAGTCCATAAGTGACTCAACCACACTTCCGTCTTTCTCTTTGGCGCTGTGAACCACGCGGTAACAGACATAAAGAGGCACTCTCTCACTGGACCATCCGAAACCACGACTTCTACCTGGCAAGAAAGAAGATTCAGCGCGTTTTTGTTTACCACTGGCCATGGTAAAACTACTTAAATCGCACCATCTCACTCAGATTGAGTTACAACCGGTTTTTATTTGTTCATTATAAGTAACGTTACGACTGCAGCCCAAAACGGTTAAAAGTTTGAAGCGACCGGATTCCTTCTGACTTAATCGCTGTGCGCATTGTTTGATCAGAGACTTTTCCTCACGAACGCTGAAGTTCAGACCAAGAAATTCTCTGCGCTTTCACGGAAGCCTCCACGACCTCTGTGAACTCCAGAAGTTTCGGAACATCTCTGCATTCTTGCATAGAAGCAAGATACTGGAAGTAAGACTGGCATTTTGGGCAAAACTAGTCTTAGGAATTGGCTTTATGAAGTAGTGTGAATTTAAACTCAGGAACTGTTTAATTGTGCACACTATAGACACTGTGTTAAATTGATCGTTGTTCTATGTGTCCTCTCAGTTGTTTTAATAGATAAGTGTTGCATGCCCTTTTCCTATCCTTTCTAACACCTTTAATTTCATTATTACACATATTTTGACCTCATCAAGGTTTCAGTGGATTTAGCAATGTTATAAGCTAGTGGGTTAGCTAGCAACCAGGACTAATCCCTTTGTCTCGAGGGACCACGAGGTGGGATCTCCACCTGCCCCCCACATCTCAGATAACATTCACTCACACACACACACCCACATATATCACTGATGACCAAAACAGTTAATTACAACCCCGATTCCAAAAAAGTTGGGACAAAGTACAAATTGTAAATAAAAACGGAATGCAATGATGTGGAAGTTTCAAAATTCCATATTTTATTCAGAATAGAACATAGATGACACATCAAATGTTTAAACTGAGAAAATGTATCATTTAAAGAGAAAAATTAGGTGATTTTAAATTTCATGACAACAACACATCTCAAAAAAGTTGGGACAAGGTCATGTTTCCCACTGTGAGACATCCCCTTTTCTCTTTACAACAGTCTGTAAACGTCTGGGGACTGAGGAGACAAGTTGCTCAAGTTTAGGGATAGGAATGTTAACCCATTCTTGTCTAATGTAGGATTCTAGTTGCTCAACTGTCTTAGGTCTTTTTTGTCGTATCTTCCGTTTTATGATGCGCCAAATGCTTTCTATGGGTGAAAGATCTGGACTGCAGGCTGGCCAGTTCAGTACCCGGACCCTTCTTCTACGCAGCCATGATGCTGTAATTGATGTAGTATGTGGTTTGGCATTGTCATGTTGGAAAATGCAAGGTCTTCCCTGAAAGAGACGTTGTCTGGATGGGAGCATATGTTGCTCTAGAACCTGGATATACCTTTCAGCATTGATGGTGTCTTTCCAGATGTGTAAGCTGCCCATGCCACACGCACTAATGCAACCCCATACCATCAGAGATGCAGGCTTCTGAACTGAGCCCTGATAACAACTTGGGTCGTCCTTCTCCTCTTTAGTCCGAATGACACGGCGTCCCTGATTTCCATAAAGAACTTCAAATTTTGATTCGTCTGACCACATAACAGTTTTCCACTTTGCCACAGTCCATTTTAAATGAGCCTTGGCCCAGAGAAGACGTCTGCGCTTCTGGATCATGTTTAGATACGGCTTCTTCTTTGAACTATAGAGTTTTAGCTGGCAACGGCGGATGGCACGGTGAATTGTGTTCACAGATAATGTTCTCTGGAAATATTCCTGAGCCCATTTTGTGATTTCCAATACAGAAGCATGCCTGTGTGTGATGCAGTGCCGTCTAAGGGCCCGAAGATCACGGGCACCCAGTATGGTTTTCCGGCCTTAACCCTTACGCACAGAGATTCTTCCAGATTCTCTGAATCTTTTGATGATATTATGCACTGTAGATGATGATATGTTCAAACTCTTTGCAATTTTACACTGTCGAACTCCTTTCTGATATTGCTCCACTATTTGTCGGCACAGAATTAGGGGGATTGGTGATCCTCTTCCCATCTTTACTTCAAGATGCTCTTTTTATACCCAGTCATGTTAATGACCTATTGCCAATTGACCTAATGAGTTGCAATTTGGTCCTCCAGCTGTTCCTTTTTTGTACCTTTAACTTTTCCAGCCTCTTATTGCCCCTGTCCCAACTTTTTTGAGATGTGTTGCTGTCATGAAATTTCAAATGAGCCAATATTTGGCATGAAATTTCAAAATGTCTCACTTTCGACATTTGATATGTTGTCTATGTTCTATTGTGAATACAATATCAGTTTTTGAGATTTGTAAATTATTGCATTCCGTTTTTATTTACAATTTGTACTTTGTCCCAACTTTTTTGGAATCGGGGTTGTAAAAGTTAGAAGCGACCGGATTCCTTCTGACTTAATCGCTGTGCACATTGAATAGTAATATTCAACTGCTATTACTCCATTTTTATCGTTGTTATAATAAATTCAATTATTCTGAAACTGTGATTTGTTTTTGCTGATATATCCTTGAAGTCACACAATCTAAAAGAACTCCAAATTGCCTTTATCCAAGGTGTATGAGTGCTATTGGCTGTCTATGTAGTACAGTAAGTAATACATTATTGCTGCATTGGTAGTGATCATAATAATTTGGAATATACCATAATTTAGCTGTTTGGTAATTTATTATTAAGCACCAAAATTAATGGTATTATTAATGAGACTGATTTGAGACTGATTTAATGAGATTGATCACTCAAGACCAATTGCACCCACATCATCTTCCACCCCTAAGGATGAACATCATACCTGATGGAATCCTGGAGCATTATGAAAGCTATGCCAGCAGCTAAGTGAGCAAGCGGACACGGAACAGGGAAGGTAACATACTGCAATGGATTTTGCTAAAGGATGGCAGTAACCATTCACTTGAGGAGTTGGCTCAGTTGTCTGCCTGAACAGTGCTTGATGTTTAGTCTTTGTCTTTATTCGTCAGGGCATAATGAACAGATTTCGCCACAATTTTCATTGTCAAATATTTTTTCCATTTATGTTGTTACAAATTATTCATCAAATAAGGTGAACACCCATCATAAACATTTTTGTTGACAAAAGTAACACTGTCGAATGTGCATACTTCCATGTTATATGGTACACAGAAAGTAGTGTGTAATGATCTGTAGGGTGTCAATACTAAGTGGGCGTTTAATAGTAGTTGAACGGTACCCAGAAGATCTACTACGTCCTTGGTATGCAAATGTGCTACACTATGCTATCCCATAAGTCAGCTGGAGCCTCACCGGATGGTGCGACATGGACACTCCATCTTTTATTAGCTACAACAAGCTATATATAAAATATAGCCAATATAAAATACACACACATGGTATATAAAGGTATATTAAGAGGTACTGTTTTGTTTACTGTTCATGGGAAGAGCAGCCATGTTGATTTGCCATTTCTTGCTGAATTGGGGATTAAGTTTCCAAGTAGGAATTCTTTGGATGACACAAACTTGGATGGCATACATTTTACTTTTCCTTTGTACCTATCTGTAATAGTCACTTTTGACATTCTGGGCTTGCTTCTTTCTCTCTTTTTTTCCATTTGATTTCTCCTACAGACTGCAGCTCGTTACATTGAAGATGGGCACAGGGAAGGAGAGGTGGCTGAGCCCAGGTGGCTGAGCTGACACTGAGCTAAGGAAGAATGCATTTGTCTCCAGTTGGCACGAACAGACGTTGCTTCCTGGCCTCTTCGGCCCTCTGTGCCATTGTGCTGCTGCTGATCCCAACTCTCCAAACGCCACAGCGGCAGAGTGAGCTGCCCCGACCTCTACCCCATACTAGGCCTGCTACAGGAGAAAACGCCACAGGCTACAAAGGTGCTAGTAACCTTAAGGACAGCAGAGTTTTTGGTCTGCCCTTTCCTAGTGACAAATCCCAAAGGGACTCGATAGATGCAGACTTCCTCAGCTCACGCTCCAAAGAGCCTCTGGGACCGAAAGACCTTTTTATTGCAGTTAAAACCACCAGGAAATATCACAAATCACGTCTGGAGCTGCTTTTCCAGACCTGGGTATCCAAAGCCAAAGAGCAGGTAAGAGATACATCTGAACTGTTAGTTGAGTGTGTGGTAGTACTGAACTGCTTTGACTGCAACTCCTCAAAGCCAGAAGTCTGCAGTGTGTGATATTCCATTTCCATGAGCTAGTAGGAGCAGAGTTTATTTCGTTTCTAGATTGGAACATGTTTCTTTATATCCATTAGGGGTGGCACGGTACACACAACTCACGGTTCGGTACTACCTCGGTTCTGACCCTACGGTTCGGTACATTTTCGGTACAGTGCAGGAAAAAAAAAAACGTAACCAAAAGGCTATCCTCAAAGGCAGCTTTTTATTGTTTAAATCCCCAGCTGAGATAGCTGCAACTTTCTGTAATTAAAACAAGTGAGCAAGCACCACATTGAATTGTCATATATTGATATCAATGTATGACTATTCATGTATAGGTGCATCAGTGCAACACATGACCTTTTTGGGTACTTTAACATACAATACGCACGAGTGCCTAAACACTTTTTTACATTCACGTAGCTCAGTGCACATGAGCTATAGGCCTCACAGATCACAACATAACACTGTTTAAAACATTTGCATTTCACAATAATCAACTGTGTACAGCTGTGTACTGTCCACCTTCATTCAACTTTAAGGTTTTTCTTCAAAAAAAGTTTGTCTACACTCTCAGTGCTGAGTGCCGATCTGGTGGCACTGACTGTCACCTGCTGTTGAAAAAACCCTTTCACTGGGTACTGAAGTGGCAGGTATGGCCAGGTAACTTTTTGCCAATACGGCTAGATTAGGATAAACAGACTCATGCCTTTTCCACCAGGAAAGCGGGTCAGAGTCAACTGAGGTGCAGTCCTTTGCCATGTAACCACTGACTTCTTCCTTCAACTGCTGTTGCAAATTAGGCTGGTTCCTTTGGTCAACTTTGAACAGTGAGCCAAAAAGTTCTGCCATGGCTGACCTCTTTGAAGGAGGTTGGGAGGAGGATACCTCTGACTCTTCTGCCATCCCTGGCAAAGCAGTGGCCTGGGCCTGTGAAGTAGATGGACTGTCCTCTTCTGCAGACAGGGGGGTGTCATTCTGCAAAATCAAATGACAAAGACAATAATATTAAAAAAAGAATTATGGAGTTAGAGTAGATTATTCCCTTAAGGAATAACATTTATAGTCAGTATATAAAACATAATAATAATAATAATAATAATAATAAGTGCAATCAGAGATGGCAACCTGGCCCCAAATTTGTGGATGTGCAGTAATGTTTCATTGCAATATTGAGATGCCACCTACAGGCGTTTTTTAGTATTGCAGGTAGACAGTCATTGCAATACCTGGCCAAACCCCATCTGGGGAAGCAGGATAATGATAATAATAATAATAATAATAATAATTTTCTTATATGCATACCTTTTCTGCTCTGCCCAGAACTTCTCTGATGAGATCTTCATGAACTTTCTGCTGACAGGCTGGATCCAAGTGATTGAGTGTTTTGAACCTGGGGTCCAGTGCTGTACATTTATTTAAGAAGTCCCGGAGGTCTGGGTCATCATATCGGCCTTGAAAGTTGTCCCTGATGGCATTTTTCATGTCTCTTGCAATTGGAGAATCAGCTGTATTTGTTTCTGTTGATTTCAGAAGTGTAGTTTGCAGTGGCAGGATCATGGAAAGGGATGGGGTGGTTTCTGTGCTGATTACTGCCGTGATGGTCTTCAGAGGCTTCGTCACGTCAACTATGGCCTCTGCGTGGGACAGCTCCAGATTGGAAAGATTCCCGATGTCTTTGCTTCTCACATTCATCTCTGCTAAGGCAGAATAAACAGCAGCTTGCTGCTCGAGATACCGCTCCACCATCTCGAAGCTCGAGTTCCACGGCGTTGCGACATCATTAATGAGGCAGTGTTTCGGCAAGCCCAGCATTTCTTGCTTGCACTCCAAAATGTAGGCTGCGGTGGTGCTGCGGTGGAAAAATGCGACGGTAGATCTCATTTTTGCAAGCACATGCGACACCTGCTTGATCTCGAGGGCTTTTTTTGTGGCCAGGTTGAGGGTGTGTGCAAAGCACGCGATATGCGGACCGAGCCCTGCTTCACCGACGGCATTAACAATGTTCCTCGCATTGTCTGTGGTGACGGCTATGGGCATCCCAGGTCTTTCTAACTTCCATTCGGTCACGACTTCGTTCAGCTTTTCAGCCAGATGGGTGCTTGTGTGTTGTTCGTGTAAGGGGCGCATTTGCAGGACTACGGTCCTCATGTCCCACTCAGAGCTGATGAAATGAGCAGTGATGGTCAGGAAACTTTTGGTTGCCCGAGAAATCCATGAATCCGCGGTGAGCACAATAGAATGCGCAGCTTTTAACCCCTGTTCCACAATGTTCCACACCACTGACTTAAATGATGATGGTGGGTCTTCTAGCTCTTCGCCACTCGCCATTGTTAGCCCTCTCTCGCAACAACAACAACCTAACAGTGGTACCTTCCCACAGAGCAGAGTTTCAGAGATGCCTACTAGTACGGATTGGCCGTATTTTGTACGGAAAAGTTACGTAAATGCGATGTTGCGGCAAACAGTGTTATTCTGTACGGATTTATTATAAAGTCTTAAATTCCAGTGAGTTGTTTTTAAATGTCCAAGCGACTTTTTCAATCCATGCGCGATTCACCGCTATTTATTTTTACGACAACCGCACATGCTGTGCGTGACATGCGCAGATGCCGCACATGCTGCGCGTGACGGGCGCAGATGCCGCACATGCTGCGCGTGACGGGCGCAGATGCCGCACATGCTGCGCGTGACGGGCGCAGATGCCGCACATGCTGCGCGTGACGGGCGCAGATGCCGCACATGCTGCGCGTGACGGGCGCAGATGCCGCACATGCTGCGCGTGACGGGCGCAGATGCCGCACATGCTGCGCGTGACGGGCGCAGATGCCGCACATGCTGCGCGTGACGGGCGCAGATGCCGCACATGCTGCGCGTGACGGGCGCAGATGCCGCACATGCTGCGCGTGACGGGCGCAGATGCCGCACATGCTGCGCGTGACGGGCGCAGATGCCGCACGGGAGGAGGCCCCGGGGAAGACCCAGGACACGCTGGAGGGACTATGTCTCTCGGCTGGCCTGGGAACGCCTCGGTGTTCTTCCCGAGGAGCTGGCCGAGGTGCCTGGGGAAAGGGAAGTTTGGGCTTCCCTGCTTAGACTGCTGCCTCCGCGACCTGGTCCCGGATAAAGCGGAAGAAGACGAGACAAGACGAGATCACACACACATGGTGCTGCTTCTCAGTAGTGGAAATGAAACGCTCAGTATCGGGACAAGTGAAACACAGGTCTCAGGTGTTCCTCCCACAATATACGGTAGAATGGCCGTGCATTACACCCAGTCAAAAGGGCAATGGATACGCGCACTGCAAACTGTGTAGAACTGACATTAACATCACTCATGGTGGTCGCAATGACTGCAGGCGGCATGTCAACTCCAAAAAACATGTGGAGTATGCTGAAATGGTGAGTCAGGCGGAAAGTAAATCTGGGGGTATCCAGCAGTTTTTTACGAAATCTGTGGATGAAAAGACACGGAACGTGACACGTGCTGAAGCGGTGATGGTTGACCTATGCTTGGAGTTGAACTTGCCAATTAGTGCCATGAAATGTGAGTTAAACTTATTCAGTTTCTTTTTACATGTATGATTTTTATTCACTGAAATATCAAACACTGGCTGTACTACTTTAATTCAAAGTCTTTTCAGTGTTGCAAGTACAAATGTACATGTAGTATGATCAAAAACAGAATTTTATGATTAGTGTTGTTGGGATTGTGGCAAAAAATTGATCATTCCACTGTTTTAAATACAATTATAAATGTCATTTTATTCACTGTCTCTTCTGAAGCATTATGCTGAAGTATTTATATATTGGGACATTTAAGATAACAATGTCGGACTCTCTTTGGCATGAAATAAGAAATTTAAAAAAAAAAATTTTATTAGAATCCGTTAACAGGTAGAACATTTTGCCAGGCAATATAATACTTTTGAGGAGTTACATTCAATACCAATGATTGGTAGTCAACCGTAATGTCTGCAAACAGGGAACACTATTGTATTTAGAAAAATGTGAGAAATTGTATGCTCTAGAAATTTGTTGAGTGGAAATTCAATTGAGATGGCTGCTCGTGTTTTGTTTATTCAATTCACACAAAATGGTACTTTTTAATAATTTAAATGTTAAACATATTGGTATATACACCTCTTTATAATGGAAATGTGCATAAATTAATGTTACTGAAAGTCATTCCAAAATACTGAAAAGTGTTTTCAAGAATACTGAAATTCAAAATTTGGGGTAGGCATCTCTGGAGTTTGTATTTGAAGGTGGAGTTTGCTACCTAGACCAGTCCATGTCTATGGACATGTCTATGGACCAATCAGAGCTTGCAGGTGGCAGTGGTTAAATGTGTCCTGAAGGAAACTCTTGAGAAATAACAGGTCCGCGTTCAGATCAATATTAAACTTCTGTACCATGTGTATTCTCCGTGAAAATGCGCGCACCGAACCGTGATGGTTCGGTACGAATACATATACCGTGCCAGGCCTAGTATCCATGCATGCCTTTCCTGGTGTGCTCCTCTGAGCTACACAATGGGCTTTCAACATGTGTGCTGTTGTTCATTTGAATTAATGAAATTACAAAATTTCACCGGGACTCTGAGAGAGGAGCAGGATGAATACAGCAATTTTTACCGGAGCTCCAGCGGAGCACCATCTCATCTCATTATCTCTAGCCGCTTTATCCTGTTCTACAGGGTCGCAGGCAAGCTGGAGCCTATCCCAGCTGACTACGGGCGAAAGGCGGGGTACACCCTGGAAAAGTTGCCAGGTCATCACAGGGCTGACACATAGACACAGACAACCATTCACACTCACATTCACACCTACGGTCAATTTAGAGTCACCAGTTAACCTAACCTGCATGTCTTTGGACTGTGGGGGAAACTGGAGCACCCGGAGGAAACCCACGCGGACACGGGGAGAACATACAAACTCCGCACAGAAAGGCCCTCGCCGGCTACGGGGATCAAACCCGGACCTTCTTGCTGTGAGGCGACAGCGCTAACCACTACACCACCGTGCCGCCCGCGGAGCACCATACCTAAGAAAAAATGGTAAACCCATCGAGTCTTTTTTTTTTTTTTTTTGTGGTTTGTACAGTGGTGCTTGAAAGTTTGTGAACCCTTTAGAATTTTCTATATTTCTGCATAAATATGACCTAAAACATCAGGTTTTCACACAAGTCCTAAAAGTAGATAAAGAGAACCCAGTTAAACAAATGAGACAAAAATATTATACTTGGTCATTTATTTATTGAGGAAAATGATCCAATATTACATATCTGTGAGTGGCAAAAGTATGTGAACCTTTGCTTTCAGTATCTGGTGTGACCCCCTTGTGCAGCAATAACTGCAACTAAACGTTTGCGGTAACTGTTGATCTGTCCTGCACACCAGCTTGGAGGAATTTTAGCCCATTCCTCCATACAGAACAGCTTCAACTCTGGCATGTTGGTGGGTTTCCTCACATGAACTGCTCGCTTCAGGTCCTTCCACAACATTTCGATTGGATTAAGGTCCGGACTTTGACTTGGCCATTCCAAAACATTAACTTTATTCTTCTTTATCCATTCTTTGGTAGAACGACTTGTGTGCTTAGGGTCGTTGTCTTGCTGCATGACCCACCTTCTCTTGAGATTCAGTTCATGGACAGATGTCCTGACATTTTTCCTTTAAAATTCGCTGGTATAATTCAGAATTAATTGTTCCATGAATGATGGCAAGCTGTCCTGGCCCAGATGCAGCAAAACAGGCCCAAACCATGATGCTACCACCACCATCTTTTACAGATGGGATAAGGTTCTTATGCTGGAATGCAGTGTTTTCCTTTCTCCAAACATAACACTTCTCATTTCAACCAAAAAGTTCTATTTTGGTCTCATCTGTCCACAAAACATTTTTTCCAATAGCCTTCTGGCTTGTCCACGTGATCTTTAGCAAACTGCAGATGAGCAGCAATGTTCTTTTTGGAGAGCAGTGGCTTTCTCCTTGCAACCCTGCCATGCACACCACTGTTGTTCAGTGTTCTCCTGATGGTGGACTCATGAACATTAGCCAATGTGAGAGAGGTCCTCAGTTACTTATTAGTTACCCTGGGGTCCTTTGTGACCTCGCGGACTATTACACACCTTGCTCTTGGAGTGATCTTTTGCCGCTTTTCCACTACAAATGCGGCTGAGTCGGGCTGAGCCGTGCCGTGCTGAGTGGGGCTGTTGGAGTTGCATTTCGACTACAACTGCGCTGAACCGTGCTGGCTGGAAGTGGGTGGACACATTGGGTGGAGTTAGCGAAAGTGGGTGGACGTCACGTGATGTCGTTAAGCGGCGCAAACCGTGACATCAGTGATCTTTTAAGCGGTAGTCTCACGACCCGGATAGTAAACAATAAACATGGAGGACATGGAGTCGTTAGTGTTGCTGGTCTTGGTGCTGTGGCTTGTTGTCACCGACAACGCCAACAGATACTGGCAAGAGCATATAGATGAGGCGAGGCGCATAAGGCTTCAGAAATTCTCGTAATTCTTCTTCTTCCGGGTTTACGGTGTTTACAGATCCCAGCGTACTCGCGGGGCGTGTGTGGGCATGTGAGGACACTCCTCCTCACCAGTCAGTGCACTGGGGAGTGTCTGCTCACGCCCCCAGCCTCACTCAGCTCGGTTTGGCTCGCTTCAGCCCTACTCCAAAACCGTGCGAGTTTTGGGTGCTAAGCAGGGCTGAAGCGAGCTGAGTCGTGCTGTTTTGAGGTAGTCGAAACGCGAGCCATGTCGGGCTGAAGTGAGCTGAAGTGAGCTGAAAAAGGGTAGTGGAAAAGGGCCATTAGTTGGTCGACCACTCCTGGGGAGGGTAACAATGGTCTTGAATTTCCTCCATTTGTACACAATCTGTCTGACTGTGGATTGGTGGAGTCCAAACTCTTTACAGATGGTTTTGTAACCTTTTCCAGCCTGATGAGCATCAACAACGCTTTTTCTGATGTCCTCAGAAATCTTTGTTCTTGCCATGATACACTTCCACAAACATGTGTTGTGAAGATCAGACTTTGATAGATCCCTGTTCTTTAAATAAAACGGGGTGCCCACTCACACCTGATTGTCATCCCATTCATTGAAAACACCTGACTCTGATTTCACCTTCAAATGAACTGCTAATCCTAGAGGTTCACATACTTTTGCCACTCACAGATATGTAATATTGGATCATTTTCCTCAATAAATAAATGACCAAGTATAATATTTTTGTCTCATTTGTTTAACTGGGTTCTCTTTATCTACTTTTAGGACTTGTGTGAAAACCTGATGTTTTCGGTCATATTTATGCAGAAATATAGAAAATTCTAAAGGCTTCACAAACTTTCAAGCACCACTGTACATGTACCACCAGTCATACACACCGCCTCGTGGCCAGTGCTAGCCAGTAAAGAAATAAAACAAAAGAGACTGGCTATGAAATAAGAAAATTCTACAACCGATTCTCCTGACAACAACAGATTGGAGCTCCGCTTTTAGGCAGTGCCTAAATCTGTATATTAAAGATGCAGCTAGAGGTGGAGGACAGACAGGATGCCTGGTGGGGAGTGTCTAAAAAATGTCAGGAGGGATGTTTACGGGTGAAAAGGCAGTGTGTTTGCTTTTGTGCAAAATTGATTGCAGGCTAAGTACCACCCCCCCAACAAAATTTTACTGGAGGGTTAACTGTTGGCTGAAGACTATTCATAAACAAAGAATCAAATGATTTTATAAATGATGACTCAAAAGAATCAGTCTTTAGTTAGCAAACTGGTTTGGCAAAGAAAATTCAACATTTCTACCTTGGCTGCACACACATTTACATAAGTGGACAAGTAATTGCTGTTGAGTAACAGTAGTACCCAGAGAGAGCCATTTCACAATTAGCCTCCTAACCTCAGATTATGGGTTGCAGTTAAATTGTGTTAGCTTGGCAAACACAAAGGATCTTTTCACAGTTTAAAGCTTAGGGTGTCTGTTAAATTATTTTGCTGTATAAAGTGCTATTAACAATCCCATATAATTTGATCTCAGGTTTCATCCAAAGCAGCTTTGGATGAAACCAAAGTGTACAAAGTCTTGTATAAAGAAGTGTACAAGATTTTATATAATAGTATTAATTTCCTGTAAGAGGAGCAAAAGGAAGCCCTCTGAAAGAGGCTTTTGTTCAAGAAGTTTATTTTGCCACGAGCCATAATAATTGCCAAGAGCGTGCAGGCCAGACATTATTTATTTGGACGAAGTGGTTAAGAACCAGTGCCGGCTGGTAGTCTTTCAAACAGAGGAGGCTGGTCGGTTATGATATTTCCAGATTTTAAAAGAAAAAACACATCAGTTTTGCCCATACTCTTGCCTCTGATCTGGCTGATTGTTGGCAGGGTCACAAACTGTGAAATAACAGGTTCTTTTGGCCCATTAGCCTACTGTCCAATATACATGATGGTGGTGTTTGGGGGGAGGGGGTATATTTTAACATTTTATTTTAAAATTGTGGCATGTTTAAAAATTGATCGTTATTGAAAGCAGCTCTTTGTCAGGAACCTCAGCAGTAACAGCAGAGTGTTCTGGAATAGGCACAAGCACTGACCTTGGGGAGCCAAACATAGAGCTGGGTGCCACACATTTCATTCAATGACACTTTCCCTATATTTTACTTATTTTGACTGAGAAACGTTTTTTTGACAATTTTGATAACCCTTCACTTTTAATCCAGGTCTGTAGTGTGAAATGTTCTCGGCTGTGTTTTTGTTTAAAAATGTTTTCCAAATTGTAGCTGTGTTTAATTCATATCCAGAGAAATGTATATTCCAATATAATATACTCAGCATAAACATTTTAAATAGATTCTATATTTTTGGTCCATCCATGACGTATTACTAAAGTAGCCTATTTACTGTTGTTGATGTGGGTCACTTGCTGTTAGCCAATTCACTTTCTCGTACCAGGAGAGCTGAAAGGAACGAGTATTATTCCCTACCTTTTTCACCAAGTCAGTTTGAGGCGTTGGTCTTCCCTGCTCTTTAATTTTAATTTTTTCCTCGAAAGGAAGACTGACAAATGGCTTCGCCAAAATTAAATCAACACCGCTTGGCATCCATGCGCAGCTTTCTTGCTAGCTGACTAGCCCTCTCAAGTTCAGTCACTCAAACGAAATTTCTGGAACCAAGATAGCAAACTTGACAACACTATATTTACACTTTATTTACAATGAAAATATATACAAACTAAAAAAGCTGGTAGAAACTGTATGTAATGAATGAAATCGAAATGTAAGCTGATCTCTTACAATACACCACACCACTTGCGAATCCACATGGGACTGAACTGAAATTCACCGCTCCCTGTCTATATTTGAAACAAGCTGTCAATCAAAGAAAATATCCGGCCGCTTTCACCAATCACCAGTCTCCTCGCAGAAAGCTTTGCCATGTCCCTCCCACTGTGAGGCTGGGAGTCTGGTGGGCAGGCATTTTCGCAATATTTGTCCAATAACCGTCTTGCATTTTGATATTGAAAAGCGCATAGCTCCCAAATGCCATTGAAGTCCACTGAGGCTGGGCTGCATCGCGCTGCCACGAGGGGGAAAAACTCACGCACACATTAGGCGAACTGGGGAAAGTTATGACGGAATGATTTCGCACTGTAGTTGGGTTGAGCACATATATTTCTATGATTCTGGATCTGAAATAGCAATGTTATAAGGTCGGCTATAACACAAGCCTAGCGCAATTCATCCTACACGATGTTCGTCATTTTTAGAGGAGGCTGAGCCTCCCTCGTTGTCTTAGAGCAATCGCCCATGTTAAGAACCATGTTTCTAAAGAGGCATGTTAGGATTACTGATGCAGCATAATGCTGAAACGTAGCTCAAGCATTCCCAACCAACTACATTCACTGAACCATTTTACAGCTGTATTCTCCCACAGGGCTGTTCACTTCTTCTTTGTTCAAAAGGTGTTTATTAATTTTCTCTGATTGCAGTTCCAGCAGCATGGTAAACCACAGATTTATATTAATGCACTCATTCTAATACACTACACAGGGTCTTGTATGGTGAAACTTTCCACATAAGCAGATTCAAACCATTTGTAATTGTTGATATGATGTTCTTTGTATAAAGTTTCTGTAGAATTTATAGGAGTCTCCTTTTAATAATTCGCAGTTTAACAGTCAGCAGTATAAAGCTGTAACTTTGTGAGTTCTCTGCTTCACATCATGCCCAAGAACAGACTTTATCACGATCACTATAATGCTTTATCAAAGACTGACCAAACAATGTGGAAATATCCAGTGTTCAGTATATCACTTACTTTCATACATGTCAAGTTATACGGTTTCCCTGTATTTTGTACGGGAAAATGCAATTTTTTGGCGTACACTGATTTTTATACGGGAAAATTACCTTTTGTATCAGAGATTTTTTTTTTTTCCGTTACTCCGAGAATTTTCTTAGCAGCCACCATTTATTTTTTCAAACACGCATGCCCAATGAAACGGAACCATTTTCGATTTATGTGGTTTTATAGTTGCACGTGGTTTTCTCAGTCATTTAAGTACATCGGCTCAGACTGCCCAGACTTCTTTTTGTTTTTTGTTTTTTTAATATAAAGTTTTTACTATTTTGCATGTAGGAAAGCTTTCTCCATCATGAGAATAATTTAGGGAGGCGATACTGGGAGTCGCTGTTTATACGATGGCAACTGTAGTTACCTGGTGGGGGTTTTTTTTTTTTTTTTTTTTTTTCACTTCCCTGAACATTTTAATTACTGATAGACATTATATGTAGACACAGATGACCAACACTCGTTACTACCATCAGTCGTCAGTAAACTGGAAAAGTATTGAATGAAGAGTGGTAATGACCATTGGTAACCTGTCTCTAAAATGTGTAGTAGAGGATGGAAGCAATTTAACACCATCTACATGTTTGCCATGCTCTGATTTTCTTTTATTGACCAGGAAAATAATAGATGTATATTGGGGAAAGGCCTTTGATGTAAAAACTGCTCTGGGTGTTGCCAGGTTTCCAATGCTGAAGAAGAAACCTTTGTCACATGCACAGTGAAATTCATCCTCTGCATTTAACCCATCTGAAGCAGTGAGCGTGTGCGCGCGCGCACACATCCAGAGCAGTGGGCAGCCACACTAGAGCGCCCGGGGAGCAGTCAGGGGTTAGGTACCTTGCTCAAGGGTACTTCAGCCCAAGGCCGCCCCACGTTAACCTAACTGCATGTCTTTGGACTGTGGGGGAAACCAGAGCACCCAAAGGAAACCCACACAGACACGGGGAGAATATGCAAACTTCACACAGAAAGACCCTCGCCAGCCGCTGGGCTCGAACCCAGAACCTTCTTGCTGTGAGGTGACCGTGCTAACCACTACGCCACCATGCCGAAACAACTTTTTACTGCTTTGCTGTGCCTCCCACATAGCAATGCAGATAGTGAGATGGCTTTTTCATTGGTTAGGAAAATTCATCCTGAGTACAGAAAGAATATGTTTGCAGACACATGAACTGCATATCTGCAAATTAAAATGAACTGTGATGAGGAGCTACAACTGCTATCCAAGCAGTGATGATATAGCTAGCCAAATCTGCAACATCTTTGTACAACAAAACACTCCAAAAAGAAATAAGATTTAAGTTATTGTTATAAATTACTGGGAAGATTTTCAATTTAACTTCATAATTTATTAATATTTTCACTTATCCTTGTTTGCATAATATACTTGATGTGGTTCAGTCATCTTTAGTTGGATCTAACACTGCTTGTGGTGTCAGGAGAGATATTGCACTTTATATTGCACATCGTCCGGTATTTTTTATTGTTAGGCTAGGCTACTGCTCCTTCCCGTCCTCTGTCCTCCAGTCACCCCTCCTCCCCCCCCAGAAAGGAGTTGTACAGTCTGATGGCATGAGGGACAAAGGAGTTTTTGAGTCTGTTCGTCCTGCACTTGGGAAGGAGCATTCTGTCCCTGAACAGGCTCCTCTGGTTGCTGATGACGGTGTGCAGAGGGTGACTGGCATCGTCCATGATATTCAATAGTTTGTCCGTGGACCTCTTCTCTGCTAGGGCGTAATTTTGGGTAGGGATGCTAGGGACGTGTCCCTACCAATATTCAGCCGCTACTGTGTAATCACGATCAATAAAACCGATGTCCTAACCTGAGCAATGATTATATGGCACACAAAGGGTTAAATACATGACACTGCTAATAATCCCCCCTAACTTACATGGTTGGCTATCCCAGCTGTCACTCCATCTGCTGTAAAAGCAGCACACTTCCCACAGCAGCCGTGACTACCCGCCCATCAACCCCCCATATCTCACACATACACCCCTGACCTACCCCACGCACCCTCCACTCTCCGTCAGCCTACAAATTGAGCTGGACTTCGATGTCCATGCATGCTTGCCCTACGACTCGCATGCTGACTTGAGTATCATGGACGATGGCCTCCCTCCCAAGAAACGAGACATTCGTTCATTCTTCTTCAAAGTCAAGAATGTAAGTGCAGGGTTTCTGTCGAGCTTTAAAAACTCAACAAAATCCTTTTGATGTATGGAAACCCTTCATAAAAGTATTGCTGCGGCTCCTTAGGCAGGTTTAGCAACGTGACAGGACGCATCAGAGCTAGGCTATTGCATAGCTGCAGAGAAAAGGAATGCTGGAGCAATGTAACTTGGTGTTAGATAATATCCTCGATGAATGAATGTTAAATTTATAGACCTAATGGTTTTACAGAATGTAAGTAGTCAGATGTAGGCTACTGCATGGCCATGCAGATGTGCGACTTGCATTTCAGAATCAACAGCGTGACAGCCGCTGAGTCTGCTGCGTTCACTGTTTTACAGAGACCTCCTTCTACTACTACTAGGCTAGGCTAGATACAACTAATCCATGGTCCTTTACTGCCACCTACAGACGAATATTGGTAACTGCAGCATGAGCATAAAAGAAGTCGCAAGCACATCTGCAGTGAAAATCATAACACACGTTATGAACACAGAAACAGGCAACAAAAAGACATAATATGGAAAATGGAGGGGCAACAAAAAGACAAAAAAAATGGGGGGTATACTACAAATGCAATACTAATGTAATCAGAATCATGCTATAATAGGCAATCACTAAATTATATATCCAAATATCATTTTAACTAAATTTGAGCTTAATTACAGAATAGAAAATGCCACCAGTAGCACCTATTTGAGTGTCTCAATACGGCAGTCAGTGAATTTTGAGGCCCCCCCCCCCCCCCCAAGTCAAACAATACAGATATTGAATTAAAAAAAAAAAACAATATTTAATGCTAAAAATGCTTAAAGTTTTTAATTCTTATTTTCATGTATTTCTGTGGAAGAGACAGAACGACTGCTTAAACACAAATTAGGAATTGTGTGGTGTAAAAGTAATAAATCATCAGATTCTAGCAATGTTGGGTTAGGTGCCTTGCTCAAGGGCACTTAAGCCATGGATGGAGATGTAAGGGTGGTATTTGAACCTGCAACCCTGGGATCCAAAGACCAACTCCCTAACCATTAGGCCACAGCTGCCCTCGTTAACCTATAAGATCTGCATGACATGAAATTATGATTGCTAATGGAAAAAAAACCCCACCTTTCAGAAGCTCAGTCTTGGATCACTTTTGTGTCCCCACCAATGTCAAAATCAAAGTTACTCCCTTGCTTCTCTGCCACCGTCACCAGAGTCCCCAGCTTCCTGCCGACCACAGAGCCGGCCCGCCTGATTGGTTTGTCCAGCCTGGATGTGTCCTCCTTGGATGTGCTGCCCCCCCCCAGCACACCATGGTGTAAAACAGGACACTGGTGACCACGGACTGATGGAACATCCACAGGAGTTTCCTGCAGATGTTAAAGGACCACAGCCTCCTGGGTGTATACATCAAATATCGGTCAGATGGATCAGTCTTTGACCTCTGTCGTCTCTCTGCCCAAACCAAAACTGTAGAGAAACTCCTCCCTTATTTGCAGATGACTCTGCCCTCCTGGCACACAAGGAAAACCATTTGCAGGTGATTGTCAACCATTTTGTAGAAGCCTTAAGGCTCTTCGGCCTGACAATCAGCCTAGGAAAAACAGTGGTCCTGGTCCAAGCAGCCCGAACACAACTCTGCCCCTGCCAAACATCACCATCGACACAATCCACCTAAAAAGCGTGGAGCATTTCACATACCTCGGTAGCACAATCTCCCCGCATATGGATCACTGGACAAAGAGATCACAAGCAAGATCCAAAAAGCCAGCCAGGCACTTGACAGACTAAGAGTAAAAGTCTTTGAGTAAAAAGGCATCAGACTGTCCACAAAATTTAAGATCTACAAAGCTGTATGACTTGCATGGCATTGGAAATACTAGTCACACGTGGCAGAGTTCAGACTGAGGGAGATGGACCAAAACATTCTGTAGCTCTGACACTGGAGCTAGTGTGTTTTTAAACACTATTGATCTGTCTCTTTCAGACATTCATCTTCACTGATGGTGAGGATAAGGAGCTGAAGCAGAAAGCAGGTAACAGTTTATACATAAAGCACACAGCAGCTCTCCCTCTTTTTTTTTTTTTTTTTTTAACCCAAAATTTATAGCTAAATAACAATCATCGTGGAAACCATAAGACCTTAATTCAATTTGCCTTCAGGTTGTTACTCATCTGTTTTGTTCCTTTTTGTTCTTCCATTCAAGGAGGCAATGTCATCAACACCAACTGCTCAGCTGCTCACACACGACAGGCGCTGTGCTGCAAGATGTCTGTGGAATACGACAAGTTCATCGAGTCACAAAAAAAGTTGAGTTTTGAAATCATTATATTTAAAAAACAAAAAATGTATGTTCATTATCTGTTAGCTGGGTGTAGTGGCTTGTTCCTAGGTATAAATAAGAATAGGGCAAGTTGTCGGCAACTGTCCATCACCAGCGATGATGACTGCCTCATCAGGATGCACAGAAACGCAGATGAGCCGTGAGGCCTGCGACAGAGCCGCCCACAGCGGCAACACAAATGGCCTGGCCAAGCCGCCATGGAATGTCTGGCCTCATGAGCTTCCGCGTACTATTCTCCTCTCTTAACAAAGCGCCTTGCACAGTAAGGTAAGGCAAACAATGTCATGCCCCCGTTGTGTTGTCTCTCTGGACCTCCAGACTTGACACCAAGTGGTGCACAAAAGTGTCACAGACCTGATGGGTATGGTCAGTGACAACTGACTTGCTGAGTGATGCCGTCTGTTGGCCATTTGAGTAGCTCTTCTGCATGCCATCTGGTGGTGTCCCATTGACCCTGTTGGGTTCATCTGCCACATTGCACTGAAAAGCGCCCTGCTGCTAGTGTGTTGTTGATGTACTATATCAGGGGGAAGATGTATGGATGTGCTCACCATCATGATGTTATTGATCTTCACAGATATAAAATGTGCCCAGCAAAATCCAAACTGGTTTCTTGGATCATTATTCATCATGTTTATCAGTGCTGATCCCAGGTTGTTGTTTTTTTCTCTCCATGGCCATATGTGTTTATCCACTGACCTGATGTCAAGCAAGCTGTTTGATCAAGGGCAAACTTTTCCACACTAAGACACAGCAATACCAGACATGTCAGCATTACAGTAAATAAACTGCAAGGAAATAGAACAGACTTATGATGTATGGTAGAGCAGAAGGTTCTCAGACTTGTACTCTGACAAAATGCATTAGGTCAGAGTTTACATTATACATCTATAAACAGGTTTATAAAGTATAGAAGCTTAACGGTAAATATAATAATGGGTTGTGATTTCTACAGCTGTAACAAAATTTTAAAATCGCAGACCCCCTGGCTATGCTTCATGGATCCTACTTTGAGGCCTGCAGGAGTAGAGGATAGGATATTGCTGAGCATATAGATTGTCCATAGAATCCACTTACTAAATGCTTTGAAATATAGTAGGTTCCTTTTAACCATCTCAGTTTCCCCATTCGGAACGGCAGTTATGTGATACGATATACGAGTTTGCTGGATCTTGGAACTGTTTACAACATTGTGGTAAAAATGGTGTCTTTTAACCTCTTCTTCACTTTCTCTGCTTCACACTAGATGGTTCTGTCACGTGGATGATGATAATTATGTTATCCTGCCAAGCTTGCTGCAGCTGCTCTCATCCTATTCCCACACGCAGGATGTGTACCTGGGCCGGCCCAGTCTCGATCACCCTATAGAGGCTCCTGAGAGGGTCAGGAGTGATGGATCTGTGAGTAATTCCAACTCATAAAGGCCCATGAACCCAGTGCATGACTGTCGCACTTTCAGGAATGGCACTGATGAATTACTGAAACGAACTGCAAGGATTATTTGACATAATCGGATACATCAATTATGAAAAATATTTGCTGTGGATTTTTCATATTTGTTGGATCATTTACTTAACCAGGGTGGTGCAGCGGTTAGCACTGTCACCTCACAGCAAGAAGGTTCTGGGTTCAAACCTGGCAGCCGACTGGGGCCTTTCTGTAAGGAGTTTGCACATTTCTTTCTGTTTCCTCCAGGTGCTCCGGTTTCATTCCACAGTCCAAAGATGTACAGATTAGGTCAACTGGCTACTCTAAATCAGGGATGGGCAACTGGCGGGCCGCATGCGGCCCGCCTCCGTACTCAGTGCAGCCCGTAGATTCATTTATTAATTATCAGAAAAAAAAAAATTAACCGCGGCCTTTTTTTGTAATTACACTGTTGACCGATAGAGGGCACTTCCTATGCAAACAATATCGGGGCCCTGGGCCTTAACCCCTTCAGCGAGGAAGAGAGACAAGAGAGCCATGGCTACTAGCAGTGCAAAAAAAAAGAAAACTCGATCAAGAAAACCATACCTTTCAGTCAAGATGGGAAGCAGATTATCTCTTCATAGAATTCAAAGGCAAACCCATGTGTCTGGTTTGCTTAGAAACCATCGCAGTCATGAAAGATTTCAACTTAAGTCGCCACTACAACACCTTGCACAAGGTTAAATATGAGAAGTACACTGGAGCTGCAAGGGCTGCTGTCGTAGCCGACCTCAAATCAAAAGTAAACCAACAGCAACTTTTCACCAGAGCCACAATTACACAGGAATCAGCACTCAAAGCCTCTTATGCTGTTTCACTTGAGCTTGCCAAAGCAAAGAAGCCATTGTCAGATGGGGAAATTTGTCAAGGTGTGCACCGTGGAAATGGCTAAAGCTTTTGATGACGATAAGATGGTTAAACACTTTGAAACGGTCTCTTTGTCCCGACGCACAGTGACACGCAGAATTTGACATTTCACGATCATGTCGAAATTAAGCTGAGAAAAGTCATGCATGACTGCAAGTACTTCTCTTTGGCTTTGGATGAGGGTACAGATGTGATGGATGTTAGCCAGCTACTGATTTTTATGAGAACTATTGACTGTTCATTTGAAGTGCACGAGGAGCTATTAAAATTGGTTTCTCTGCATGATACGACTAAGGGCACCGATATATTCAACGCCGTTGACGGTGTTGCAAGTGGATTTGGTGGCTTTGACAAGCTGTCAACTGTTGTTACGGATGGCGCACCCGCGATGCAGGGAAGATACGGAGGTTTCGCAGGGCTCCTCCGACAGAGCGGGGTAAACTGCCCTATAGTGCACTGTATCATACATCAGGTGAGTAGCCTCATATTAACTGTGAGATGTAGGCCTGAGTTTGACATGACAGGGCAAAAATATTTTTTTTAACATGCCATGCATTCTATCTCTCCAGGAAGCCCTCTGCGCGAAGACACTGAACTTTAGCCACGTTATGGATTTAGTGACCAAAGTAACAAATCTCATCAGAGGGGGGGGAACAGGTCCCTTTGTCACAGGAGGTTCATTGCCTTTTTGGATGAAGTGGACGCCCGTATAGGGATTTACAAATGCACACTGAGATCAGATGGATGAGTCGAGGAAAGTGTCTGGAGCGTTTTTTTTTTGCGCTGCGCTCTGAACTACCAGTATTCTTGGAGAACAGTATTAGTGGTGATACAAGTGCCTACTGCAGAAAACTCAAAGACACAGTTTATTTGCGACATGGCCTTTCTGACAGACATCACCTCGCATCTCAACCACCTTAACACACTTGCAGGGGAGAGACCAAACTGTTTGCGATCTGTATGCGCACACAACCACATTCCAGCGTAAACTCGACCTATTCATAGAAGGATTTTCTTCCCATCGTCCAAATTTGGCACGCTTTCCCGCTTGTGAGGAGATGCGAAAAGATAACCCCAGGTGCGAGAAACTACTTCAGAAGTATAGGGCCGACATCGAAAAATTGCAGGAGCAGTTTAATGATCGTTTCCAAGATTTTCATGTGCTGAAACCACTAATTGCGCTATTCACGGACCCCGTCTCTGCTGCTGTCAGCGAGCAACCATCAGAACTGCAGCTCGAACTCTGCAAGTTGCAGTCAGATCCGTATTTTCAAGCAAAGCACAATGAGAGGGGAATTTCATTTTGGAGACTGCTACCAGAGGCATGTTTTCCACTCAGAGATTTTGCTCTGTCAATGGCCAGCGTGTTTGGGAGCACTTACATTTGAGAGCAGCTTTTCAACAATGAAGCACATTAAGTCAAAAGAGAGGAACAGACTCACGGATGATGCTCTTTTTCATTTGATGCGGATTGGATGCACAAAGATTGACATTGATATCCAGTCTATTGTGCGCCAGCAGGCAAAACCACAAGTATCCCATTAAGTTGCACTTAATGTTGGGCCCCCCCTTTTTTTTTTTTTTTTTTAAGTTTTGTGCCTCATTGAATGTGAGCCCTTTGCACTTTGTTTCTTTTAAAACAAACTTGTGTTTGTCATTTAACAGGACGAGCATTATGTTAAAAATGCATTTCAGTGTGGAAAATATTAAATAAATGTATGTTGGTTCAATAAACATGCAGACATAAGAATATACAAATATTTTGTTCTTATTTCAAATTATTTTGTAACTTCTCTCATATCTGATTAGTTGAAGTGCATGGTCATGTGGCCCTCTGATGGTGGTGATGATAAATTGTGGCCCTCTTTATCAAGCAGGTTGCCCATCCCTGCTCTAAATTGTCCATAGGTGTGAATGGTTGTTTGTCATTGGTGACCTGCCCAGGCTGTACCCTGCCTCTCTGCCCAAAGTCAGCTGGGATTGGCTCAAACTTTCCCTTGCAACCTTGATGGATAAGCGGTATAGATAATGAATGGATTTTAAACTCCTACTTTTCAGTATTAAAACATGGCCATGAGTTCTATTGATTTTATTTTTTAAATATATGATTCGACAGTTTCAATTTTTTTATGACCACATTTCTTCTGCAAAGTTGGCGAATCACCACTATCCTTCAGGATTGTAATAATGCGTTGGACAGTTCTACACCCAATTCCACTAACTTCAGTAATCTCTTTATTTTCTTTGATTGATGCAGGCCAAAAAAATGTAACCCTTTTGAAACATAGTAACAACTTTTCCACGACCACAGGATATGTCTTCCAACATGTTTAAGAAATGAGAAGCTACTCACTGCATCAGTTAGGGTTAAAAGAATTGTTGCCAGCTGAAACACAATCACTGCGTAATTATTCAGTCAAATAATCTTAAGTATCTTATTTAAAACCAAATGGTGACCTTTTTTTGACCAGGCAATGTTTGAGACACAATGTACAGGGAAATCTGTCCATTTTTATTGCTTGGTTCTTATCCTTTTGCAGTATTACAAGAGACAAAAATAGCATGTACACTCTGGTTTTACAACCCTGATTCCAGTTGAGATGCTGTGTAAAATGGAAATGAAAATGGAATATAAGGATTTTCAACTTGTATTCAATTGAATACAAAGACAAGATATTTAATGTTCAAACTGAAACTTTGTACATTTACCAAAAAAAACCCCTCAAACTCCTGAATTTGATGCCTGTAACATGTTCCAGAAAAGTTGGGACAAAGTAAAATGGAATTGGGAGTTGCATTTGTTTGTAAATGGTGGGTGTGGTGTGGTGAAGTTCATTTGTGTGGGGCTTGGGTAAAAGTGGAGTAAGCTAGTGGGTAGTTGGGGATTGGTCTCTTAACCATGTATATGATTTATTTTGCAGACTTCTGTCAGGTTCTGGTTTGCTACTGGAGGTGCTGGCTTCTGTATCAGTCGAGGTCTGGCACTCAAGATGAGTCCATGGGCAAGGTATTCAAAAGGATAGTGTTTGAAGTAACATTCCTTCACATTTAATAACCTCTCTACCATCCTGAATTTGCTAAATAACCACTTTTGTGCAATGTACACTCACAGGCCACTTCATTAGGAACACCTGTGCACTTGCTCTTTTGTCTAATTATCTGCCAATCATATTGTAGCAGCACAATGCATAAAATCTTGCAGATACAGGTCAAAAGCTTCAGTTAATGTTCACATCAAAATGGGGGGGGAGTGAACTCTGTGACTGTGGCATGGTTGTTGGTGCCAGATGGGTTGGTTTCAGTATTTCAGAAGCTGCTGGGATTTTCATGCAAAACTAAAGTTAACAACAAATGGTGTGAAAATAAGAAGCACCCAATGAGCAGCAGTTCTGAAGGCAGAAATTACTTTGTTGAGAGAGATCAGAGGAGAACAATTAGAATGGTTTGATCTGACAGGAAGTCTAGTAACTCAAATAGCACTGCAACCCTGGTGAGCATCTCAGAAAACACAGCACACTGAAGGTGGTTGAGGTACAACAGAAGATGACCTCAGGTTCCAGTTCTGTCAGCCAAGAACAGGAATCTGAGGCTACAGCAGGTACAGGCTCACCCAAACTGGACACACTTACCCCTTTTCCACCAAATCAGTTCCAGGGCTGGTTCGGGGCTGGTGCTGGTTCACAACTCGTTCAACTTGTGAGCCAGCTGAGGACCAGTTTGCTTTTCCATAGCTCGCAGTGCTAAGCGGAGCCACGTCAGTTACGTCGCTGTATACGTTGGTTACGGCGCTACGTTTACGTAAACCTTGGCGCGAATATCAAAGCAAAAACAACACAGAAGAAGCAGCAACAACAACAATAATAATAACGGATGACTTCGCGTTTGTACAGCTGCTGCTTCTCGTCGCTTAAAAATGGCGATCTTTCGCGGTCTTGTTATTGTTGTTGGTCTTAACAACTCCGCCCCCGCTGACGTAAGTGGTTCTTTCCTCTGGCCCAGCAGAGAGTTGGTGCTAGCCTGGAACCATTTTTTCTGGCCCCAGAGCCAGTTCTTTGTCAGTGGAAACAGAAAACCCGGTTCCAAACTTAGCACTGGCCCCGAACCAGCCCTGGAACTGCTTTGGTGGAAAAGGGGCATCTGTGGTCTTTTCGAAATTTTCAGCTGTCCAGTTTCTTTGACCCTGTTCCCACTGCCCAACTGCATGAATCAGCAGGCGTTCCTATTTAAGTGGCCAGTGAGCCTAGTATTATTAGCATGATTTGTGTATCAATGCAGTGTTTTGTTGTTGCAGTCTAGGGAACTTTATCACTACAGCAGAGAAGATCCGTCTCCCGGATGACTGCACAATCGGTTACATCATTGAGGCGCTGCTGGAGGTTCCTCTGATACACACCAACCTCTTCCACTCACATCTGGAGAACCTGCAGAGGATGCCTGCTGCGGACGTCCTCAAACAGGTCTTTATCACGCACTGAAGCATGACTCAGGGAATGCATTTGCATAGAAATGACTGGTGTGGGATGCATACTTAGTCTACACTTGTAATTATGGATAGGGAGTGTAGGGAAATGATAGGTGATATACTGTAAAGGTGTCTCAGAAGATGGAGGGATGATTGATTTGACTAAACAGGTTTAGAATGACGCAGAATGTAATGTATGGACACGAGTGTTTTACTGGGAGATATACCACTCGTATTTTTCATATGAGCTAAATCTGGGACATGGAGAACCAAAACTGTGACATAAATCTCTATATATCACTCGTGAGGAAATTGATGAATTGTTTGGATAAATTTGCATACTTTGTGAATGCGATGATGATGATGAACTCGCACGTTGGCTTGAAGATATGAAGTTTATCTTCTCATGTTGAAAAACTCGCATTTTTCATACAAAATACATCATGGATCTGAGTGATATTTCCCAAAATCAAATTAAATTAAAAAAAAAATTAAATCAATATCTTCACTCCAATGATGTCACTCCCAGTGTTTAATATTCCATTAACCTGCCCTTAATACTTTACTATATTGACCTATAACTATCAAATAAGAAACTCCCTTATTGTGTTGTAAAAGCACTGGTTTGTAAAGATATAGTACTCAGAACATGATCTGTATCTACTTCAATAAATGTACTGTATCTTGCATAATCCTGCAGAACTTGCCATAAAGTTTGTGTAATCTTTGAACGCATTTTTCATCACTGTATGCACTGTTTGTTTACCACTGTAGGTCACCCTCAGTTATGGTGGTTTTGAGAACAGGAGGAATGTGGTACCTATTGCTGGAGTGTTCTCTTTGACTGAGGACCCTTCACGGTAATATTCTACAAGTTTATTGAGAATGTTATCATTGACGACATCTGTTAACACAGAACTGTAACTGTCGAGCTGCCATCCCACTAGCATGTAACCATTACCAAAAAAATAGGTACCCTGTGGGTACATGCAGGGGCGTTGCACCAAATTCTGGGCCCTATGCACAAGCAGTGGCCATGCCCCCCCCCAAAAAAAAGCTCACCAGTTAACAATGCTGAAAGTATCTAACAACAAGGGCGTACTACCAGTCCAGTCAGTTACTGTACGTAGCCACACATTAATCTAACAACTCTTAAATGAATAAAAAACCCTAATCACACAATACATCACTGAATCTTTGTTTTATTTGCAGAATGATTAAAAGTTGTAACAGTAAATGCCACCAAAGGTCACCAAACATAATAGGCCTGCATGAAAATTGAGCACCTTTGCATTGGGCTGAAGAGAACAGATTTTTATCAAGTAGCTTATGTATTACATAAAAGAAATGCCATTTCCAGATTTCTACATTAACAAAATACTTCCTTTAGAATGAAAGGTAAACAAAACTTGACTCTCTTGTCATTTTTCATTTTAAAAAGGGCAAAAAGAAAACAGGCTTCCACAAAGTGCTAAACACTGGAATTTATACCCCAGCTATTAGCCTAATTATGTTATGGCCCAATATAATTTAATTTTCGATTAGTATACTATTGCAATGCAGAGAAAAAAGGCATCATGTTATTTCTAATTTTGTGTTGTGCAGTTTTTAGCACTGACAATTGCGGTGGTATTGAAGCATTTATAACCATGGGTGTTCATTTAATGTAGGCTATTTGCTTTCACACTTGGGCTCACCTTTCTTGGGAAAGAAGTTTGTGAGCAGTTGCTTTCCCTCATTTCTTTTCTTGTCTCTTTCCTGCCTCTCTTTTCGTTTCTAAAAACCGGATTTTGTTTTCTTGTGCATCATCTTCCATAGCACAGATAGCCTACAACACGCAGTGCTGCTTCAGCAGAATGAATGCTACGTTAAATGCGCTTAGTTAAAAAGCCCGGTGAAAGCGGACTAAACCATTTCGTGCAAAGGGTGGGGGGGCCTGTCCCCAGACACTATATGTAGGCTAGGACAAACAATTCAATCCATTAATCAAATGATTTATTTACTCAAAACATTACATTTACATTAGTTAGCAACATGTATTGTGATCTTTAAATGGTATTGATATTTTAAAGGAAAATAAAATTACAGACTCCTCAAGGGCCCTCACCCCACTTGGGGCCCTGGTAACTCAGTCCCCCTTTTCCCCCCACTACGACGCCCCTGGGTACATGTGGCTACCGCTTATAAATAAAATTGTTTTCTGATACCATGTCCATACAGTAAATACATTTCTCTCTCTCTCTCTCTCTCTCTCTCTCTCTCTCTCTCTGAGGCAGTAGCCACAAAAATGAAGCATAATCCAAAAATGAACAATTTTAAAATCACAGAAGTAAAATGTACCAAGTGTCTGTACTTTTATATTATTCTACTCTTACCTCTTACAGTTTTTGAAACTGAAACCTCCGAACCGAGGCTGACATGCACACGCTGTCGCCATGACCCAAACTCTCTTATTTCCTGGAAAAGGCCCGGCACTAGAGCTCAGTGGTCTTTTTCTGACAGCTTCCCGTAACAACTCGGAAGTGTGTCACATCTACATCACACATGGGATCACTGGTCAAAGAACATGAGGAAAGGGGGACAATCTGTAGTACGTTTTAAATTATGAATGCACTTTCCCTCAGTAATGAGCATAAACATGTCTGAAGGTGATTTCTTTAGTCTAGTCCATTTATTTCGAATGGTGAATCAAATTGTATACACTCGCCGGCCATTTTCGGAATACGTGTATGCACAGTTCACAATTGTTACACTCATTCTTACAACATGATGACATAGTGGCTACAGCCTTTATGTGAGGCAGTAGCCACAAAAATGGACTACTACAGGTTTTGGACCCTGACCAAGCGTTTTCCCCATCGTATTTTAACCCTCTGGGGTCAAGAGCTTTGCCAGCAAAGCTCGACAGGTTTAGAATGAGTAGGCCATGTATTTAAATAAATATCTTTTGAGTTATCATCATGCAAGCATGATAAACATATTGACAGACTTTATACTTTCCTGGTGCCTGCTGCCAAATATTATACATTTTTTAAATTACCTAAATTAGATGAAACATAAAACTTGTCACCTTACTCAGTCACACCGGAGTCGGACAGTACGTTTACATGCACATCCAAATCGAGCTGCTGTCCGTAATCGAGCTAAGGGTCCCAGCAGGGGTGCCAGAGAAATCCAATCCTACATGCACACAAGGAAATCGAGCTATTGTGTGAGGTGCATTGTGCACCCGAGCCACAGGTGGTGCTACACGCCCCATCGTGTTGGTACACTTCCGGTTGTCGTCATGAAGAAGAGCTATTCAGCAGTGTTGCCAGATACTGCTGACGTTTTCCAGCCCAAAATGTGTTCAAAACCCACCAAAATGCACTTTAAACCACCCAATCTGGCAACACTGTAGTATAAACAAAGTTATCAGTTCTGTGTTCACAAGAAGTGTTTGTAGTTTGTATGTATGAACAGAAGTGTTCTTAATAAAATGGCCACTAAGTTGAAGTTGATCTGTAATGGTGAACATATTAACTGTTAGCCTGCTAATAACTTACCAACTAATTGGAAATGGGTGCGTACATGCCCAGACACAAGTGTTCCTAATAAAGTGACGGCTAAGGTGAAGTGTCATGCCGACCGAGGCTGTTTTTTTTTTTTCCCCCGACCGAGGCTGTTGTGTTTTCCGCTTGTGGACTCGTCACTTCCGGAAGGGGCAGTGCTGAAGTAAGCAGCTCGATTACGTATCTCGATAGGGTATACATGCACTAAGTAGCTCGGCAAAAATCGCATAATCTAGGTCGTGTAGCTCGATTGCGAGGAATCAAGTTCAGTTCAATTTCAGCCTAGCTAAAGTGTTTCCATGCCATTTAGAACTTCGATTTCAGTCGAGCAACGGCAGAAATTCGCTTTTCTCTATGTGCATGTAAACGCACTGAGAGTGCTGAGCACCCACTTGTAAGACTATTCGCATGGTAACGGCATGATGATCACTTTCACTCTTTCAGTTTCGATTAGTTTCTCTTTCGTGGTGTTTTCTTCTATTTTTTAAGTTCTAATCCAGCAAATTTTAGTCTGAATGCCAAATATTACCATGTCTAGTTTTGAGCCATTTTAAAAGTAATTTTGTTACAATGTTACTTGGATTCTCGTACTCAAAATCGACTCTGTAAGAATAGTATTGTTTAATTACTAAATTTCTTACAGACTTGGTATAAAAAATAGTCCTTGTTGACAATGTTTCATGAGTGGTGTTCTAGTATTTATATATGAGTACCAGGAAGTTGTAACCAACTGGAACATCCTTGCTCCCCCATACTTTTTTCTAGACCTAGAACTGACCGGTGTGTACTACTTTCCCTCGGTAATAAGCATAAACATGTCCTGAAAGCGATTTCTTTAGTTTATTTATTTCGAATGGTGAATCGAATTGTAAACACACTCAGGCCATTTTAATCGGAACACATGTATGCACATGCATAGTGCGCGATTGTTACACTCATTCTTACAACACGATGGCATAGTGGCTACAGCCTCTATGTGAGGCAGTAGCCACAAAAACAGTTCTAATATTAGTGTGGTTTATTTTCTATGGGCATACCTTAGGCTGCCTTGACTTCTGTGTCCTTTATGGATTATTTTCCCTGTTTAGGTTCAAGACTGTTCACTGCTTAATTTATCCTGAGACTGAATGGTGTCTTCGCAGCAATCATCACTGACCTCAACGCGTTCTTCTGGAGACAAAGCAAATATCTCCTAGCTCTCAATCCCAAAAGGCTGCACTTGTGCATTAATATAACTGACTAGCGGGCTAATTACCATGTCAATTTAGCACAGCTGCAATTTGTACAGATGTCATTGACCAGTTTTTTTTATTTTATTTCATATATGAGAGAAATAATTTATTACATACATACAGTGGATATAAAAAGTGTACACACCCTGTTAAAATGATTTTTTTTTTCTGATGTAAAAAAAAAAAATGAGACCATGATAAATAATTTCAAAACTTTTCCTACCTTTAACATGACCTATAACCTGTATCATTAAATTGGAAAAACAAATCTGTTGGGGGGGGGGGGGGGGGTAACTTTTTTTTTTTAAATGGACAATAAGCTGATTGCATAATTGTGCACACCCTTAAACTAATACTTTGTTGAAGTACCTTTTGATTTAATTACAGCATTGTCTTTTTGGGTAGGAGTCGATCAACCTGCCATATCTAGACTTGGCAATATTTGCACACACTTCCTTGTAAAAGCACTCCAAATCTGTCAGATTGTGCACAGCCCTCTTCAGGTCACCCTACAGATTTTCAGTTGGTTGATTTAGGTTTGGGCTCTAGCTGGGCTATTCCAAAACTTAAATGTTCTTCTGGTGAAGCCATTCTTTTGTTGATTTCAATGTATGCTTGGGGTCATTGTCGTACTGAAAGATAAAATTCCTCTTCAGCTTTCTAGCAGACACCTGAAGGTTTTGGGGCAAAATTGACTGGTATTTAAAACTGTTCATAATTCCCTCCACCTTGACCTAAAGCCCCTGTTCCAGCTGAAGAAAAACAACCCCAAAACATGATGCTGCCACTACCATGCTTTACCATGGGTATGGTGTTCTTTTGGTGATGCGCAGTGTTGTTTAAGTGCCAAATATACCTTTTGGAATTGTGGCCAAAAAGTTCAACCTTGGTTTCATCAGACCATAACACATTTTCCCACATGCTTCTGGGAGAGCTGATGATTTTTTTTTTCCCAAAATTTTGCCGGGCCTGGATGTTTCTCTTTGTAAGAAAAGGCTTCTGTCTTGTGACCCTACCCCATAGTCCAGACATATGGAGAATGCGGGAGATTGTCGTCACATGCAGTACACAACCAGTACTTGCCAGAAATTCCTGCAGCTCCTTCAGTGTTGCTGTAGGCCTCTTGGCAGCCTCCCTGACCAGTTTTCATCTTGTCTTCATCAATTTTGGAGAGACATCCAGTTCTCGGTAATGTCACTGTGGTCCCATATTTTCTCCACTTCTTGATGACTGTCTTCACTGTGCTCCATGGTATATCTAATGCCTTGGAAATTTTTTGTAGCCTTCTCCTGACTGATACCTTTCAACAATGAGATCCCTTTGATGCTTTTGTAAGCTCTCTGTGAACCATGGCTTTTGCTGGAGGATGCAACTGAGTAAATGTCAGGAAAATACTACTAGGACAGCTGAACTTTATTTGGGGTTAATCAGAGTCATTTTAATTGATGGCAGATGTGTACCCAAAAAGACTGAATGCTGTAATCAAAAGGTGCTTCAACAAAGTATTAGTTTAAGGGTGTGCACACTTGTGCAACCAGCTTATTGAATGGTCCCCCCCCCCCCAACAGATTTGTTTTTCAATTGAATTGTACAGGTTCTAGGTCACATTAAAGGTGGGAAATGTTTTGAAATTTATATAAATTAGTATGCATAAAAATATCCCCCCCCCCCCCCCCCCAAGTAGATTAACAGGGTAATTTATTTTGATGTCCCATATTCTGGTCTGACAATGAGAAATTATTATTATTATTATTATTATTCCCCCTCAAGTACATGTCAGCTTAAGGCTTTAAATGCTGAACTGAATGTCTTGCAGGAGTAAATATCCATTTAATTTGTTTAAGGAGTCAGGTTTCACTTCCAGGCAGATTCCTAAACAAAAATAGAAGTCATGAGGACATGCATTTGAGTAAGGCTTCACTGCATTACAGTTTGCAAT